>NC_048894.1:45333998-45633998 GCF_011077185.1 Oxyura jamaicensis
CCAGTTTGGGCCAGCTGTCCTGGCTGCGACCCCTCCCAGCTCCTGGTTCACCCACACCTTCCTCACTGGCTGTGCGGTATGGGCAGCTGGAACGTTCTTGACTCTGTGTAAGCAGTGCTCTTCTAAATAAATAACAAGTAAAACCTCACAATCAAACAAGAACACCCATTGCTACTTTTTAAACAAGTGTTGACCGGATTCACTGTTACATTTCAAACGTTTCTCCATGTAGTAGAAGAATGAATTGTGGTTATGATAGACACATTTTTTCACCTTTGCCAGACAAAGTCACAGTCATGTCTGATCAGACATGACCAAGGAGGGTTAGAATTAAAATTCTTCCACAGTATTTGTAACTACCGATTGAAAAGCTTTTCAAAATCTCCTATAGGAATGTTGCAGAATTGCAGCAGTTGTAGCCCTTTCTATGCTCCTTTTCAGAGGAGTATGAAGGGGAGCATCAACCTGTTATTTGTTTAATGAAAATTGCATTTATTCACAACCAGGATCAGTTATTTCCACTCTCAAGAGATGAAGTTTGAGTTTGTAACTGTTGGGAAGCTTGGAAATTATGTCTGGGCCATTATGCTACCACCTAACTAGAAATACAGTACAGAGGCTGCTGAGCTACCAGTTGGGTAATGCTTCAAAACCAAGGACAGTGTATTGCTATTCACTAAGGAAGAAGACCATTTCTAAAGCACAGAAATCATACCACACAGTAATTGTTTGATGGTTTTCAGCTGTAAAATATGCTAATAACATCAATAAACAAAGAGAAAAAAGACTTTGAAGAAGTCTAGCAGACTTAAGATCTAGCGAAGCGTCTAGCAGACAACACTGATGCTGTTTTTTTCCCTTTTACTCCTGGAAACCATACTTTCTTTTTGACAGAACATACATCTTGTCTGAAAAGCAATCACAGGCTGGTACTTTGAGAAGTGCATTGTACATCGTACTAACACAGAATAGGCTACAAGAAACTGAAGATGACTACAGGGGCATTGTGAATGAGATCAGATTGTTGGATGGATCCCATTCAACAGGGGGAAAAGGGATCACATACCATGTGGAAGCACAAATGTTTCAATGGTGAAGACTTTGGAAAGGGGTAGCACTTCAGAGGTATTTGTTCCTACTTATTCATGCATTCTTTTCCCTCACTCACATGCAGGAACAACTATTTACAGGAAGAATCCCAGTTACATTTTTACAGTCACAACCCATGTTATCAGCACATTTAACTGTCCACATCAGCAGTATTTCCTGATCGAGGATTGTCCATTAGCACGAGGTAAGGAGCTGGCCTTGTGGAAGGCTGTTGTCACTGCAGACCAGAGCATACCTTTCACATCTCTATGTGCTCAGGGAAGATATTCTGTGCCTTAATGAAACTATAAGGCTCTACAGCAGAAAATGTATGTTTTTCAGAAGTTGAAAATTAACACACTGAATTATGCATTGGTTAATTAACTTGTGATTCTTACAAAAAACACAAGGTGAATATTAATTTTTGGATTGCACAATGCAATTATCAGAAAGAGAGAAGACTCACATTTGATATTCCATAGCCTCGCTTTCACTGCAGTTCAAGAACAGCACAGACTGGCTCTTTACATAGCAAAAGAACATTAAAGACAGTCCTATGTTCCCCAAAGGACAAACCCAGTGGAAAGCAACCAACGCATTTTACAGATCGGAGATATCAGAGTCAGAAGCATGCAAGCAAGTATCATACGTTTCTCTGTATCAGAGCATAACAATTTGTAATTTCTTGCAAGTAAGGTCACTGGGACTGCTGGAGACCAACAGTTTGAATGCATTTCTATGTATGTGTGTGTCTGAGCATACACAAGTGTGTATGGATATAGAGATTACAGCTAAGTCACAGAAGTGGTTAGAAACAATTATTAAGACAGAGGCAGAATAAAAGAAATGTGCTGTTTGACTACAGCATATACTTATTTTTTTACATTTCATTCCATCCTGTGTTAGTTTTCCAAATAAGGTCCTCAGTTTTCCAGGTAATACTGGTGTCATGGTCAACATACCAGTCAAAAACCATACAGATATGTCTCAGAAAAGAAAAACCTTTGTTACCAGCTGTAAATAGAAACTATTGTCAGATTAATTTTGCCAGATACATCTAGAATTACCTGAAAAATAAAGAAAAAGTAGTAGCAAAGATCAGACATACTATAAAAATGAACAGTTAATTCAGGAGCTTTACTCTTACCTAGTTTCTATTAATGATTCCTTGAGTGTTATAAAGAGGAACGTATCTCAAGCACTACACAAACTGTCTCTATGCAGCAATTTTATAGCAGACAAATCTCATACACATATTTGGGCCCTTCAACCCCACCTTGTAACTGTTTGCAGAGGTAAATGAATAGCCTATAGATATCCATACTCATATTTTTTACCATTTAACTGGTGTTCTTTCTTTGAAAATGAGGTTATGGGACCCTGCTTCCTTGTTAGACAGCTGTTATAATTTCTGTTTCACTGAGGTAGCCTATCCTATATGCACTGTTCATCATTCCTGTGGCCAGAATGTTATGAAGAAGTGTTTGAAAGGACCTTTCATTTGCTTAAATCCTTGGGATTTAAGCAAAGCTAGCAGCCATTTCTTTAACTGACTTTCTCCCTTGAGTATGAGCTGTTACAGTTTTCCCATAGCTTAACAGTGGGATATGTCACAGCTTCCAGGGTACTTTCACACTGTTGATGTGACTGACATTTCTTAATGCAGCAGGACAGTGCTCACATAAAGGACATTATTTTATTTTATTTTATTGGTCCTGAGGATAAGACAACTTCCTTTTTCTTTCCAGGAATCAATATTCTGCTTACCAAAAAAAAAAAAAAAAAGGCTCCCAGGCTAAAACAACAACCTTTAATCAGCAGCAATAAGTACTAGGGGCAAAAGTTTATCCAAACCCCTGGCTATGTTAAGTAATGAACCAGCATGAACTTCTGGTGCAAAGAGTGCTGAGAAAGCATGCCTTCCAGCTGCATATTCAGGCTATCTCTTCTTACAGCAAAGCATGTGATGCTAAGAGAGAAGCTTTTCCTTCCCTCTGAAACACTCCCAGAGTGTCTGCCCTCAGGTCTCTGAGCTGTAGGTGTATACCCTACAGCCATATGAAAATCTCAGGCTGTGACTCACAGGGAGTCAAAGTTGCACCCTCTCCACTCTTAAACCTCCAAGTGTTGCTTTCCAGGCAGTACAATTGGAAAGAAGCCAAAGGCTGAACTGTGTCTCACTCTGAGGTCTGTAGGCTTGAAATCCAAAGGGTTTTCCCCCGTTCTGAGAATGGAGAATAAGGATGTGTGGCAGCAATTTTTTTTCTCTCTGTGTACATGGTAAAAGGTGTTGCAGCTTTGAACTCTATTACCTGCTAGTGTCTGTCCTTGAAATAAGTGTTACTACAGGAGGTTTATGCATAAAGGCAGTAGAGATAAGAACAAAGATGCAGTTTCAACATGATATATCCACACATCTGTGGATTCCCTGAAGTGGGAAGAAAGTTAGGATCGGTGTTTATAGAGATGAGGGTCGTCTGTACGATTTAACAATACAGTTGAAATGCCTGACCTTTCCTAACGTGATTATTTCTCATGGTTAACATCTTTATAATAACTCAGGTTTTCATTTACAGAGTGTTCTGGGGACTTTAAGTGTGATGTTTCTAACAAGTCAGTTCAGTGGCTGTAGTAACAGCACTGTCTTAAACGAGTTTTACCCATGTGAGCAGAAGCAGAAATTGATCTCCCAGTAGAAAGATCTTGGCAGTGAAGATCAGCATAAGACAGTGCAATCTAGCTTAAAATTCAGCATTGTCTGGTAATAGTAAACCACCAAAAAAAAAAATATTTAAAAAAATAAAAAATAAAAATCAAACAATGGCCTGTAATCATGTAATAACATACCAGGGGAACACATTTCTTTATGATCTGATGATCAGCTAATGCTCAGGACATCCAAGTGAGAGATTGCTTTCTGAGCACTACTGTAGAGGACCTATTCAGAAAAGTCACCGGTCTGAGCTTTTAAAAAATGGTAATTGTAGAAAAGTTTAATATTGGTGTGATAAATGATTAAGTCCAAATAGGATTTTTGTGATTTATTAAGCGAATAGAGGCAAGCAAACAGCGCTGGGTGCACCGGGAGTCTCTGCTCTACCAGGACGCACACCTGTTACATCAGGTGTCTGATTTTTATGCTCCTAGACTAATACATATTCATCACTATTCCTAGAAAAGGCGGGGTTATTATAATTAGTTCCTGGAATCCAAACCCTCTCTGGACGCATGCGTAGCAGTCTCTGGTGGTCTTTCTGGGGGTCTCTTGTGCTGAAGGCTCGTAGTCTTCCTCCCAGGCTTTGTCCTTCGGTCGTCCTTCAACTCCCCCTTTCTCCTTATTTGGTGGATCTCTTTGCTGGTTATCAGAGGCTTGTGCAGCGTCCCATGCAAAAGTCTGCAGTTTCCTAAAAAAAAACTCCATGGCCCTCTTATCTCCCAGACTAGAGTCTCAATGTTCGCCCTTCAAACCCTCTATTTACACAAATTGCTGGATCGTTCCTTTGCATGATACAAGAACTATGTACACTAATCACTCTGTTTTTCTTAAATAGGAGCTTATATTTCATCATGCGGCCCTAGCATTGTTCCATACTGACACGAATCAAATAAACACATTTCACATTGGGTTAAAATGCGAGCAATACATAATCAGGGAAAAAATGGGAAATGAAGCAGGCATGTTTCCTACTGTTCTTCCTCTAAACAAAGAAAGTATCTCATCAGTAGTAACAGATCTAGCTTCTGGACGGACTGAAACTGCAGCAGAAACAAGCTAGTGAGGCTGGGTCATAGAGAGATCTCAGTCACCGTATCGCAGCACCCTGACTCAGCTCATTCACTGGGCTTCTCAAGCAGCTAAGCTTAGCTCCGTGTTAACAAGAGCAGTCTCTGCACTGCAGTCACAGGCTTTCCTGATCCCATCCCTGCACATTCAGGCAGCATCCCCTTACTCTTCCCAGGCCCCATGGCCCTGCTTCCACTGCCTTGAAAAGCTCACATCAGAAGTCACACAGGAAACCAAGCGTGGTCTTAAACTCGAGCCAGGTGTCTGCACATCAGTTTGGGGCTTCAACCACAAAAATAATTTCTTCAGAATATTACAGCTTACTCCACATACTGTTTGTCCAGACTCTTGTCATTTTCTGACTAAGGTTAAATATCAGTTATTCCAGAAGCCTGACAATATCGAAATCAACAGCTAGTAGGTATTAGAGACAGTCATACATTTGAGGACCAGCTGTATCATGGAATTGATGGGCATGAAATCCACACTACGCACAATTATCTAGATTTCTTCTTATCATGCTGTCATCTTTTACGATTTGATTGCAGAAGCTTAAGTTATGAAAAACACTTAGACTGTTTGGCAAAATACCAGAAAGTGGAATTGTCAAGTGCTTTGAGGACAAAATTCATTTCTACAGAAACATCCACAATATTCTTCATTAACACAATAAAAAAAAAAAAAAATGTCAGCAAGGAATGTAATCTCTTATCTGTATGATAATGGGGAGGAGCTAGCAAGTGGGCTATGCTTTGAATTTGGCTTTATTGCCTTCAACCAACTCATTAGCTTCAAATATTCTACATCACTGTGCCAGAATAGAGGTAAATATTAAGCAGATGAAAATGAACTCAGTTTTTTAAACTGAACTTCATTAATTAGAAAGAGACAAAAAACATTACTGTGCAATGTATAGAAATTAAAAGCACACAGGGGATGGTGCTTTTAAGTTGTCTCTAAATATAGCAGAATATAACTATTTTATGCTACCCAGACCCAACGCAAAACTTTTCAACTGCAAGAATTTTCAGTCCCAAAAGAACATCAGCTCCCTCAGACTAAGAATTAGTGAATAGTACATGCCAAGACATTTGTGTTATGAAATCATAAAATTAGTGAAAAATGGAAGTGAAAGGGACACCAAGAAATAATCTAACCTATTTCCAATTCCATAGAGCAGATGTGTAACTATTTATCTAGTGGAAAGTCACATAACTCACTTTCAAACTCTTAAATGACGTAAATTTCAGTTTCCATAGGCAGTGCTTCACAGGCAGTGCTTCACTCTTCCTATTTTTAGCTTTGCTGATGTATAAGCTCAGTCTGCCTCTCTGCAATTCCAGTCTGCGTTTTGTTTGTTTGTTTGTTTTCCTTGCCCAGCATGGGCAAGTTTATTACTTTCCTCTCAGCTGCAGCCTTTAAATATTTGAAAACTATTATCATGTCATCTTTACTTTAAACAGCCCTACATCTTTCAGCCCTTAAATGAGGTGGCTTAAGATGGCTTGTTTAAGATGCCATCACTTAAGAGGCCAGAGGTGCTAAGGTCACCGGTTGATGGTGGTTTTGTTTTAGCGAATATTCAGTAAGTGTAAGCAGACTACGTGAACAGGACTGTGTAGTATACACTATCATAAAACAGCAGAGTTTAGTTTACATTTTGGGGAGTTGTACTTTTAAGTTGTAACCACTGAGCAAATGTAGAGCTCCATGAAATAAATGTCACACAGGTCCTTCTATTATATGTCTCCAGGAGATGATACCAGACAAGGTATATCAATAATGATCTGCTGTTTTAACTCCATAGTAGCTTCGCTTTTGAAATAATTCTGGAGCGCTTATAAAAAACAAAAAACAACAAAAACAAACAAACAAACAAACAAATCAGTTCCAGAACATTGTGCTTGTCTCATAGTTTTGGAGAAGGACGGTAGATCAGTTAGAAATGCATTCTGATTTCTGCCAATGAGATCTCTCCCTTTCCTTTTTCTTTTTCCCCAAAGGGAAATCATTCATGTCAGTCCCCAGACTGCATTTGCTTGCAATTTTTCCAAAATCACCAAGACTGCCTATATCATTATCAAAACTTTGTAATGCAGTGACTACAGTAAATATAGATTTCCAATAGAATATTTAACAATTTAGAAGCCGTTCAAACCATATTAAGCCTTTCAATACATCATGAAATATTGTTTCCAGGAAACTAAACATTAAACAGCAGGATGTAGATTTAGATACACTTTGCTTCATAAGGTGATAATGAAGTTAAAGAGACATCTTGAACGTGATTATGTTAGACCATTACCGACAGAAGGCAAAGAACGTGCCATCAAATCAGCCAAACGCTTTACCAACATGTAAAAAGAGAAGAAGCTACGTTGACCAGAAAGATCAGGCTGGGTTAATCAAATTCTCTTACTTTGCAAAATTAATTGAGACTCATCTCCCTCTATGAAGATGTTGAAATCTTGTGGTATATAAATGAAACATACAAAGAGAAATTTTCTAAGGTTTAATACTACAAGTATACATATATATAAATACTTTTTTTCATTACTTCTTTTAATATTGAAACAAGGACATGACACCAACTTTAACAAACTCTCCCTTTCTGGACAGTAAATTTATATTGATAGCAACCCTGGCTGTAGAAGTAAAAAATCACTGAACTTAACCTTTATGTAGACTTGGAAATGGGGTCATGCATTCTTAATATCTGGCTGTGGTTCTGCTATTCTGCATTTCTCAATATATCACTGAATTTCTGATGATTCTCATAGAAGTGCCAGTCGGACATCTACTGCAAATACACAAGCTCAAAGTACAATGAACAGATGAGAGTTTAGCACTAGATGGCAATATACCTTTGTAAAATAATTTTCTAAGGTGTCTGTAGATATATGCAAACATTTTTCTAACCTCTGTACTACTACTGGGTTCTTTTGTGGGTTTAGGCATACATTTTTAATTAAGTTTACACAAAAATAAACTTTCCTTTTACACTATTGCATTTTTCTCATTTCATGCTTTGAATTAAGGTAAGACACTACTCTGTTCTAGAGCTGACAAAACAGAAGAGATTCACGGTTTGACTGAGAGGATGTTATACAGTATTCACTATTCATTGTATGTGGAAAACATGAAGAAGCACATGATGAAACCTGACCAATTCTCTCATGCTTGGAGAAATGTATATCACAACAAAGCTTGTTTTTGTGGCCTACCACCTTCCATCTACTGATGTCAATCAGAACATGAGCTTAGTCACATATGTATTAAACTCAGGATTTCTTTGGGTAGCCTTTAATTCCATTACCTGAAGCTTTAACATTGCTTCTCCATTTTGTGCTCATGCCTGAGCATGTAGCCTCTTCTGAAGACCAATTATTCAGGGAGAATAGAGAGGATTGTACCACAGTTAACCAAAGTACTTTGGCTGACTTACCTGTATTTGGTGCTGCACTTTGCCAAGTTCCTTGGAAAGCCCAACATGTTATAAATCAAACCTATAAAGCCACGCTTTGTAAAACTAAACCCACATTATAATTATCAACTAAGCCACTAATTGTTGGGTAGCTTGGTTGGGTAGCATTTGAAGGTAGCATTACACAGAATCACAGAATCATCTAGGTTGGAAGAGACCTCCAAGATCATCTAGTCCTCTCACCTAACCTCTCACCTAACACTAACAAGTCCTCCACTAACCCTAAGCTCTACACCTAAACATCTTTTAAAGACCTCCAGGGATGGAGACTCAACCACTTCCCTGGGCAGTCCATTCCAATGCCTAACAACCCCTTCAGTAAAGAAGTTCTTCCTAATATCCAACCTAAACCTCCCCTGGTGCAACTTTAGCCCATTCCCCCTCGTCCTGTCACCAGGCACGTGGGAGAATAGACCAACGCCCGCCTCGCTACAGCCTCCTGTCATGTACCTGTAGAGTGCGATAAGGTCACCCCTGAGCCTCCTCTTCTCCAGGCTGAACAGTCCCAGCTCTCTCAGCCGCTCCTCATAAGATTTGTTCTCCAGACCCCTCACCAGCTTGGTTGCTGTCATTAATCTGTCTCAGTGATGGAAGAACTTCACAAAGGCTTTGGCCACCTCCCTGAATGAATTCAAGCCTATCTTCCTGTTACTCTCCCTTCTTTTTCTATGAAAATGGGTTCTTGAAGCTGACTCACCCACCCAACTTACCCTCCTTTCCATCAAGAGGTACGAGTAAAAGATCCCAGAACAAAACAACAAATTACTTGCCACAATTGTCTGTTCATCACTTCAGCTAGTGCCCTATGGGAAGCTTGCTCCATAGTTTTACAGAATAAACTTGCACACCTTTTGTACTTTATATGGACAACATAGGAGGTAAGAAGATGGAACATCACTTTTATATATTTATATACATGTATATTACAGAGAATATCAAAATACCTGACAGAAGCAGCTCAGTGTCACCAAATTAAAGAATTTTGTCTCCAAAACTTCTCAACTTCCATCACCCTGATATTTAGTACTTATTCTAGTTTGATTTAATGTGAGACAAAATGGATATTTGCCCTGAAACATATATAATTTGGTTATAACAACCATATTGGTGAGTCAATGAAAATTTTACTGATAAAAGTCACACTGGAAATACCAAGAACTTTGATAGTTTGATAACAGTCCTCCATTGTAACAGTTCTGATAGTTTCATTCAGAAAATGTTTGTGTCAATATTTCAATCAACCACTACTCTCTCAAGAAAACACTCGGCCAAAACAGATTTGACATGTGTCATTACAGAATGCTTATATCTTAGCACAAAATGCTTCAATAGTTAAAATAAACAAAAGCAAAAATAACAAAAAGTACCACGAATCCAAAAAGACTGAAGTATGATAACAACACAGAAGCAGAATGAGAAGGGAGAAGAGGGAGAGAACAGTTTGCTGAAGCAAACAGCTCATTTTTTAATTTTTCACTCCTAATTCAGGATTTAAGTGCCAAAACTGAAACTATCTCCGCAGGTAGATCACACTCATCACCAGCAAGATGTAATACTTATGAAAAATTTTGGACTTGCATTTGACCTCAGCTTGCATTTTTATAAAGTACTTTTTGTTTTATTCCAGTGGAAATAAAAAAAAAATAGTGAAAGAACATATCTTCACTTCCACATATTTACATTTCAAATCTTGTAGCATTGTGCTAGGGCATGATCAGAAATGATTCCAGCTGAGCGGAACAATTGCTTTAATCATAGTTACTGTGTGTTACTTCAAAGTTAAATGTAATTATTAAAAATTAAAGAAAGCAGGAGCCCAAACCCCTCAGGTATTCTAAGGCACATAAGGACAATAGCTTGACGCCTGATTGAACACCGGGAGGTTGTTTGAACTTATGTCAGCACCCAGATGAAACACTTCTGGCTTTAACCCAAGATAGCTAGCTGCAATGATGGCTAGCTAGAAGAAAATGTTTTTCTCTTCCTCCAGTACAAGAAATATCTCACCTTCTACTGTCAAAATGACATGAAGCCTGACAGTCCCATACAAGTAATTAGTAAGTCTTGATGATTAGATAGTGTTAGTGGTCTAAAGACCTTTGTGTCCTAGAAATTTGCTACAAACATTACCTCTTTCCTGCAGTGGTAGTCCACTTATGTGATCTGCTCCATGAAATGTTGCTTGAATTCATTCATGGAATTTGTGACAAAAGAATAAAGATGGTTTACACTGTGCAGAACTAAGGTTTGTGTCTTAGAGATGGCCTAAGGCCAAAATAAACACCACCACGAACTGGAATAATACCACCTTCAATCTGATATTAGAGTCATCACCTGTTAAGATACAACTACCAAGCCGCATCTCCATCTCCTCTGCATCAGCCTTGTTTCTCTTGAGTTGCATGCTTTATGATGACAAAGATGAATCACATGAAACTGGAAAAAAAGTGCTTATATTTGAAAGGAAGGTGCTTGAAAATACAGCAAAACTTGAGATGAAGATTGGATCTGGAATTTGATCTCTTTTTGCCTAAACACCAGCTTCCCATTTTTTTGATAATGCTTTTTCATCAGAGCAGCTGGAGGAAAACTACTTTTGTGTTCTCCTTCTCTTGTATTTTGAAGCTCCTGCAAACCAGTGTAACTCTATCAAAGATAAAGAGCTAATTGAAATCATACTGAGTGATGATCTGGAGCACCTGAAGTTCATATTTCAAACACGGCCACAAAATGGAGATCAGAAGATGCTGAGGGTAATATCCATGGAAGAACAGCTGTGTAAACCTCAAGGGACACGCATCTGGAATAACTCCATCATCATAAGTATAATAGAGAAGAAGCTGGCCACTGTACAAAAAAGTTTTTTCTTTATCTCAGATTGATGTCAAGAGTACAGCTTTGGACCCAGCCAGAGAAGGATGAATGGCCTAGGAATGACCACAGTCCCAGAGCTTACAAATCCCAACACCAACCGCTGTCTCGTTTCTGATGCCGTTGAAGGAAAACGATGGCTCCTGCCAGCAGCATCAAAAACATCATTCAGAGCTCTCTAGAGATCCTGTTACCATTGCAGATTTCTTTATTTGCAGGCTCTGGATGCTCTATTTTTTTCATGCTGCTGACAAGCCTTGATCCAGCTCCCTAGGGAAGGTGAACATACCTCTAACCCAGCTTTCAAACGGGTTGACAGAATACTGCATGCCAGCACTGCAATCATTAACAAAGTGTACATCTGATTAGGGCAGAATTCTTTTTGAGGTGGGTGTAATGTGTCCCTGTGACACAGGCATGGTGACATGACATGCCTTTGTTCTCCTACCATAAAGGACCAAAGAAGTCTGTGTTAAGCCAAACAGAGGCAGTTGATACCTATCTATTTAGACATTAAGAAAATGATTTGGAGTTGGAACTCTTTTGTTCTGGCCATAAGTTTATTGCAGCTGAGTGAATGATGCCCTCAGTGTTCTTTATTGTTTGCTCACGGTGTGCAAGCAAGAGATAAACAGGAGCACTGCAAGCCAGAGGAAACATCCTTACATTGAACTCTGCTGGGGGACAGACACAGCCCTGATCTGAGTGGAGCTGGGGAGAGAAGGCACGGAAAAGACATGGAAGTGGACATAGATATCAACACTGCAAAAGCCACAGTCAGGACTTCAATGCTGGAGGCTGGAGCAAGTATCCTACCGGGGTAGACTTCACAGAGGAGGAAGGAGAGGAGGCAGGGCAGGAAGTCTAAAGTCTTCCTATACCTTCCTCCTTCTATCCCCACTAATTCCACACTGGAGTCTTCTCTTAACAGTGTATCTTAACTTATTAGTGTATTTTCCACTGCTCCTGATCCCCCTTTCCCAGTGGAGAAGCTGCATATCAGGGTGCACGTCCAATCTCATACTGTGTTTAAATACCCGACAGATTTAACCCTACACTTAATAAAACCTGGTGGAAAAGGACAAGCAATCACATCTAGGAGAAAATTCTTTACACTGAAGTTTGGGGGTAAGGGTTACAATTTAATCCTTTGGATGAAAGAGCTTTTAGAAACAACAGAACAAACTGTGAACCTACTGAGAAGGGCTGAAGGTCCATTAAGGAAACTTGTATTCCCTAAACAAGTCAAAGAGTCAACAGCATAACTGACTTTTCAGCACTGACTTTTCAGGTATGACAGTACATGACAACACAAAGCTGTACCTTTACTGAATAATGACGTTTAACATCATCTAATAAGTATTTCACCAAATTTACTGGTAAGATAAAGGCATATAATCTACACATACCTGGTATGTTTTCCTTTGTACTTTCATTGTAGTCAGGGAGGATGGTTTATGGTCTTTATCATTATCTCCCCCTCTTCCACCTTCTCCTGTTTTAACACTGTCTGCAGGCATACAAAAGTATCTGTTACTTTGACTTTGAAACCAGCTGTAGTTTTTACATCACTCACCACCCACAACAGAGGATTTCTGCAGGTGTGAGATAGCTGCCACAAAAGCTCCATCTCCTGAGTTTCACTCTCAGGAAGGAGGGTATGTGATGCAGCACAGTTTCATTTTCCTTCTGCAACCTTCATCAGGAACAGATTTACACCAATGTGGTATACTTCAAAATAACTCCAACACTCTGTGTCCCTTCCCACAGAATCAGCAGCACTGAGATCAGATTTTACCCTAATATTTTGTCATCTCCAATGTAAGAGTAATTTTGTCTTCCTTGTTTCAGAAATCTCACAAAACATGGGAGACAATGAGTGCTTGGAAAAGAATAAAGTTAAAACTTCCCGCTCCTATCATGTATCTGTTGTCCCTGCTAGGCTTATCTACAGTATCTGAACAACCTGAATGGAGTCCTGCAATTCTGAAAACATGTATTTTTTTCTCACTGATACCAGTTTGTATAACTAAAAAAACTTGCTGTGCAAAGCAGAGTATTTTAGGAGTGTCTTCAGATGTCACGTCCTCTAGAAAGTCAATTTCTACCATTTTTTTTTACAAGCTTTTTCACTCACACAGTCAATTCAAAGAGATTTTTGAAGTTTTACAGACAGGGGAGACAGGAAACCATACAGAGTGTGGATAGCTTTAATCAGTTGACCCATATCTCCCTGAGGGCTCTTATTAAATAATAATAATAAAAAAAGAATTCTCTTTCTCAAGAAATGTGAGCAACTCCCTATATCCATCTATTTTTGCATGAATAGGTTAGACTTGTCAGGCACAAAAGCAAAAATGACATATGAACCATCTTGCACCAAGAAAGTCTGACCTCTGAATGTTTCATACAGGAATGTCTTCAGCTCTGACATGTGAAAGATATGGCATTGTTACTTCAGGAAAGAGAACTGATCTCTCTAGGCAATCCCATATCTAATAATTACAAGGGAAAGTTTGTTACTTGTGCTTTAAACTAGCTTGAGATTACATACCTTTTGGGGTAGCAATAAGATTTTTTTCAGCAATACCTTTAAAATTCTTACGTACAGAGAGCTTTTGATTACTCAGAAATTGTCCTCAATTTTTACATGTTAATAGGGCTTTTTAACATGTAATAGGGCTTTTAATAACACAGCACTGTGGCTGAACCTATACGCTCAGACCAAGCTTGTAAGATCAATTCTGTCTCTTGCAAGACTGTCTATGAGCTAGATTTTTTTTCTTTATCTAAAATATACAGGGGAAATGCCAGAGAAAACTCTTCATTTATGCATGCTATAATGAGAGCATCTGCAGCAAAATAAATTTGAAAATTAAAGGCTTACCAGACTGTGAAATTTTAGGCATAGTTTTAGAAAACAGTGGCACCCACTTTGCCACTAAGCACATCGTGGACCTACTATCAAGATGAAAAGTTCATAGATGTATCTTTACATTTTGCAGTCAGTTTAGGCTGATCCCTGCGGCCATGCAAGAAAGTCTTCTGCTATTTAGTTCTGCTAAAGACCACAGCCGAATCTAGGGGTAACTCCAGAGATCCTTGATTACAGAACAATTGCCAGCACCGTACTCTCTCACTTTCTAATTCAAAATTATCAAAGAAGACTGTGTGAGCATTGTTATAGCAACAGACAATATATCTGCAGCATTTTCACTTTTGAGAAGGCTGACTGACTCATACTAAATCCGATTTAACTGATAGAAGGCAATTTATAGATCTTTACATTCACCTGTATTGCAGGTGCCTCGCACAGGAATTGGAGTGCCAAATGCACTTTTCATTTCATGGATCCACGGGCAGAGGCAAAAACACAGCCCACTTTTGGACGCCACCAAACACCACTGGCTCCTCCCCTCTTAGCCACATATCCACTGTACCACGTTCAGCCAGGGGCTCCAGGGTGCAAAATAACTGAACACTACCCTCAGAATGAGGTCAAGGCAGCTGGTGTGTGGGATCTGGAGTCTGTGCTTCACATTCTGCCTTTTCTGCGTCTTTCTTCACCAAACCACAGCAAAAAGAAAACTGAAGTTTGTGTCTGTAGTAAGTATATGGCTCATGGATAAATGGACCTCAAACCTGTCACTGCTCTTCCTATGGTCTGGAGTGTGGGAGCAGGGTACTTTGTGAATACTCGAGCGTGTACTGCATACTCAGAATTCACTATTGCATCATAAAAAAGCAATCCCCATTTTTAAAATAAGATTCTATAATGTTATCTCCTTTGTGCAGTCCTGGATGGAAGTAACTGAAGGTAACTTTCTGGAATGACTAAGAGTGTTTTTTGTTTGTTTTAATTATTATTTTTACATCAATAAGAGAGGAACTGCGTATCATTATTTTTAAATTGCAAAATAGGATTTCATAACTAAATTTCAATGCCCTGCAAAACCCTTTTCACCTTGGCAGAATTTTGCTATTTAGCTGTTTTCACTGCATTAACAAAATCCTCTTCACCATAGAAGAGTTTCTGCTATTCTACTGGTTTCATTGCATTAACAAGTAATCAAATTTAACTATGTGAAACCTAAACAAGTGTACAATAGAACTGAATATGCAACATAGAACCCATGCTGTACAAGAAATGTTATTTGCAATGATTATGACATACTGTTGTTTGCAAGAGGCCTGAATTTGGTCTGTTCTGAATATCGCACAAGCTTTTTTTTTTTTTTTCCTGCAGATTCAATTTTATTTTTCCCTATTTGGCCAAATAAATTAAATAAATAAATAAATAGATAAATCTGGTGGCAAAATTTTACAATTTTATGACATATATTTACAGGAATTATGCTGGGCAATGAGAGAATTCATAACAGGAATGAAAAATCTCGATGTAGTATCGTTACAGATGTATCTTTTGTATTAAGTGAAATTCCATAACATGTTCAGTGTTTTCCAAGTAAGAGTTTAGCCTGTATTTTGATATTAGATGACACATTCATCACCTCTTGTGATGAAAAGTCAGCATGTGGCTTTTTAAGACTAATTTATTTTAATACTCAAAATACTGCTCAAAGTACTGCTGAGCAGTAGTTTGTTGTTTTGTTTTTTTGTTTTGTTTTGTTTTGTTTTTCCTTCCTTTTGAACTCCCAGTTAGTCCTACCAAAGTATTAATGTTCCAATATTCCTGGAAAATTATTTATATGCTTCTGTTTGTTTACTGTCTGTTACTGTTGTAGTCTGTACCTCCAAAAATGCAAAAAACCTCTGTACAGTATATGCAATATTATAAAATTTTTATAACTTGTAAAAATTTATTTGAGCTAACTGCTTTCCAAATGCCAGGAAAAAACAGGAGTTACATTGTCTAGTAACAGGTATTGTAGTTATGTAGATCCAAGATAAGTACCATGAATATATTTAGTACCTGCTAGATAAAGTATTCTCTATCATTGCATAATCCTTGGGACTGTACTAACTATATCCACCATAAAAAGCCCAGTAACATGAAGGGAATTCTGTCTGTTTTACCAGGTGTTCCGCCATGGTGATCTTACCCCACAGGAGTTTTTTCCAACTGACAAACACAAAGAAGTTGCAAGACAGCATGGATACGGACAGCTTACCAAGGTGTGTTTGTTTACCAGGGCCAAAATACAGAGATATTAGGATATGGTCTGCTGATATGTGTTTTTTAGCACTTTGTTTTAACTTGAGAAAGTCCCTATTAAGTTGGTATATGCAGATCTCTTGCAGAACAGACAAAGAACATACTGGGAAGGTACATCTGTGAGTAGTCACCGATTTCACTGTCACCGAAATGGCTTATTCTGGTCTGATAGCTGCACATGTTGAGATGTTTGTTTGTAGACCAGGTTCTTCCAAGAGGAGACAGGTACCAACAGCACCACAATTCACCTGAGACTAAACACATAACTTCAACCACAGAACAAGGTGGTGGAAGCACTCACAGACCACCCTCAACCTCTGCTGAGTAGATTCCTGGCTCATGAACTACTAAGATCAGTCCTAGCAGAAGTATCACATAAATATCACCTGATGATATTGACTAGCAATAGCTAAGGCAACTGCAGATCCCAGCTGCAGAAACCGTGTTTCTACATTATCTTTCATTAGTATTAGCTTCATCTTCCTGTGAATGGTACAGAGGGTGAGCTCCTATACTATCAGGCTCCAAATGAATATGGGGGCAATAGATTTTAACCCTCCTTCTGCTCTGCTCCCACCAGCACTATCCATTGTGTCTGTGCTTCATTCCTTATTCCCCAAGATAAGCTGTTTGTATCCAAAAATGCACTAGGCATTTGTCCAGTATTCTGGGAACCCAGAAGCCTCACTGAAGTGGTTTAGAGGTTTAGATGTGCCAAAAGCCTGAAACTCCCAGACAAATGGCTATTGTGCATGTGTTTGCAGACTGCTCAGTGTGTGTGCCTCTGTGAGGCGGCCGTACAGTATGTTTGCTCATCATCTTATATCCAGTAAGTCCAGCACAATGCATGTTTCTCTCTCCGAGGAGAACTTGTCACTTACCAGGTCTCCAACAAATTCAGAAGAGAGCAAACAGCACACAGGGCCTCTCCTCTGCTCTGTTCTCAGGAGGCCTCACCAACCTCTGAGGCAAGGTCAGGCCTACTTCCTCTCACACCACCTCCCTTGAGAAAAAGGAGCAATAGCTTTGCAGAAAAGCTCATTATCAGGCAGAAAGCAACAGTGGATGTCTCAAAGGCGGTTAAGATCAGCTTCTTATACCTTAATTCGGCTATGAGTCAATCATTTCACGTGTACACTACGCCAGTTCAGTGTTACATGCCAGCTTGCTCCAGGCCATGTAAGCTCTGGAGGGGTTCAAGGCCCAGGCATCAGGATTTAACAACACATATTTGGCAAGTTGGGGCAGAAGCCTAGGCCTAGCATATTTCCCATGAAATCCCTATGCACAATTCCAGAAACTGAAAGAGGCAATCACATACACACATTTTGGGCCATGACTGGCATTGTGGATAAAGCCCTGAGTAACCTGGTCTGACCTTCTAGCTGACTCTGCTTTGAGCACGAGGTTGGACTAGAAGCCTCCTGAGGTCTACCTCAACCTGAATTACGGACATTGGGAAGCAATGAATAATCACTGTACTTCAGATCCCAGTGCAGAATAATGACTAAATGAGCAAAGTCACATATATTTCAATTTAGTCTAGGAAACACCACATACAAGTAAGAAAATCATAAACACTGAGACCATTACAAGGACATTGCATGTGATTCTCATGTTATGTCTACAAAATGATGATGGTAAATTGGAAAATGTTCAGCAAAGAGCTACAAAAACGCTAAGGTTAGAAAACCTGCTTGGCAGTGTGAGCAGAGAACTGTCATCTAGCTAGTTTAACATAGAGATTAAGTGACTTGATTCCATTTTATTGTTTATTATCTTACTGGGAATAAGGTTTGTGATTGCGAAGAATGTGTCATTCAAAAGGGTAACAAGATCCAGGGACTGAAAGCTGGGGACATATGCCAGAATTAAGAATCAAAAGTTTTAGACTGTAGATAACAATTAACCATTGCAACAAAAGACCCAAAAGCATGAAGGACTTTTACTCAAAGTCTTCCGTTCAAGATTTTCTGTCTTCTCCAAAAAAACAAGATCTTGCTCATGCTGAAAGTGCAGCTTCTGTATGGAATCACTGGTGTTATTCTGTGGGATTCATATCCTGGACGTATCCTCATAGCCAGCTGGTTGCTGTGCCTGCACTCCCAGTTAATTAGTTGTGAGCCAGCAAAACAACAGGAACTAGACAACTTTGTTGGGACATCTCTGTACCTGCTTTAAGTCACCCTGTCCCTCAGCTAATCTTACTAGCTTGGATAAACAACCACATAGCTTTCTGTAAAACACAATGCAAAACTGTATCTGCCAGGAAGACGTATCTGATATTATCCTATATTATCCTTACGGCTCACTCTTCCCACTCTTGTCATATGACCAGTAAGTATGCAAATAACATTTACAGTAAAACCTATTGTGAAGATAACATTAATTAATAAGCAGCTTTTAATATGACAACTCTTATCACACAGGAATAGGAGGGGCCTTTTAAGCAATCAAATCCAGTCTTTTACCATGGCAAAAAGCCATATCATAAAATCTGCGTTCATACATTTAGCAAGCTCTGCTTTCAAACTAGTCAGGTATTTTTGCTTCCATTGCTCTCAGTAAAAGGTTGTTTAACTTCACCCCAATGGTCCTTCTAATTTCTATTTCAAATATGCTCATGGCTAATTCATATTCATTTATTTTAGTACAAATACTGTCCATTTGCCTGATAATCTCATTTAAATAAGGTAAACTCCCATGCCTCTCTAATCAAGGACATTACACCTTTATTTTCTTTAGTATTTACTCAGCAAGGATTCAGGCATTCTAGGGTGAAAAATGCAATCCTTTTCCTATGATGGATGCATTAGGATCACTAGAGACATGCTACTTCCTAATTAAGTCCCTTTGCAGAAAGCAGCATCTACCTAAACTACAGCCATATGCACAGGGGACTGTAACTACTTGTCCATTAAGATACAAGTTTCAGCTTAACTCATTAAGATGTGAGTTTCAGAGATGAATAGTGATGATCTCCATTTGCATGCAATATCTAGATTGAGTGCAAACAGCTTTTTTCTACTTTTTTTTTTTTTTTTTTCCCATGGCTAAAGAAAGTAAGTGTTAATGAGACTATGTTCACACAATGGTCTTGTTTCAGAGTGCAAGTCAGAAAATAACTGTCAACACAGTAACTTTACTGATTTTTTTCTCCTGCTCTCTTTCCATCTCCCCTTCAGAAATGAAATATTTTAAGATCTTTATTAAAATTATTTATTAAAGATTATTTAAGTTTTGGTTTATAGGAATAGTTGCACAGCACACTTCTTGAGTTTCTTACACTCTTATGTCACTTCTACAGCTTGGCATACAGCAACAGTATGAGCTTGGACAGTACATGCGGAGAAGATACTCTCATTTCCTGAGTGTTGTTTACAAGCAGAGTGAGGCAAGTACTGGATCTCGGAGGTAGGATGTTTTTCATGGATGTTGGAACTTCCTGAATCCATGAGAGTCTGAACCTGGTACGCTAGGAGGTAACCCACTGAATTCAATGTCGTTTCAGAGTATCCCTGAAGCTGTGGCTCAGCTTTAATTCAAGCTGATGGTTACTTGAAAACCATGCACAAGGTTTTTAAGGCTGTAAAAAGGTTCAGATGCCTCACTGTTGTATGACAGAGTACCTGTGTTGGATATCTCCAATTCTACACTTCCATGTGCAGTGCAGATACAGCTTACTTTTCATTTCCAGTTGCTCAGCGCATCCATCACATCCCAAAGCCTAGCTGGCCAAATGGAGTCAGTTTTACATTTTTCATTAGGACCCAAAGGGAAAAGCTGCCATGCCACCAAAATTATATTCCAAGGCCCTATTCCAGCTTTTTTCTTTCTCCCTCCCCCATCTTTCTTTCTTTACCCTACTCTACTTTAATGCCAGCTTCCCCAGTACCGTACCAGTCCCCTTCTTTTCTACCAAGAGAAGAAAACTAACAGAAGTAAACCTATATCCCCCGTCCCCCCCCCCAAAAAAATATTTTCTTTTCTTTTCATCCTTCAGATTTATGTGCAAAGTACTGACTGTGATCAAACACTTATGAGTGCTCAGGCGAGTCTTGCTGGGCTGTATCCACTAACACAAGGCAAGATTTGGAACCCCAGAATCCTTTGGCAGCCAATTCCAGTTCACACAGTGCCACTGTCACATGATAATGTGAGTATAAACTGGGCTATTTGCTTTCCCTTAAGCATTAGTAAAATATGTAGAATAAGATGAAGGAGGAAAAAGGGCAGGGTAATAACAATAAAAGGTATATCAAGTTACAGGCATTGGGCAAAAAGGACTAATAATCTGAGTAGAAATATTGTCAAGATTTTCCACAAGAATGGACTTACATAACAGAGACTTGGAGTTAATTAAAAAAAAAAAAAAAAAAAGTAGAAAGAGAAAAAAGAGAAAGAAATTTTAAAAAATCATAGATAAAAACAAAACTCTTATAATGGGAGTAAAACACCTTGGATGTAGTAACAGATTGATCTTGCACTTGGTGTTACCACAACCATGACTTTCTTCATGTGAGAAGAGGAAGCATACCTGTTCTCACTAGTGCTACAATTTTTTTCAGGCTCCAGACAACTAGAAAGGTAAAAGAATTATTTTGTGATTCTCAATACACTGAGAATTGTGTCATGGCATTGTTTTTCTTGCACTTTGAAAGCCAATGCATGCATTTTGAGGTTTGGCAGAAAAAGTGAAGAGAAAAGGAAAGATGACTAAGAGCTTTAAGAGCATGAATTCATAGCATAATATACTTGTTCATCTCCCTTCCTCTACTCCTCACCTCAGAGCTGTGCATATAGCAGCTCTGTAATATGCATATACCTGTCCTAGAGCAGAAAGTTGGACAGATGAGTAGTGCTGGAGTTCCCCATTTGTGGAAAATCTATGGTAGAAAGCTAAGAAAAATCAGGAGTGTACAATGTGAGTCCCATTATGGGAGAGGACATTCACGTGTGATGTGAGATAAACTGCATGGGTTTACAAGTCTAGTTAACACAGTCTGTGACAGAGAAATCAGGTTAAACAGGGACATGGAACTCTGGTTCTCACCTCGGGGTGATGAGAGCATGAAGATGGAGGATATGGAGACATGTATCTTACTGTGCAGGCACACAGCCCTGGTGTAGAGTCAGGAGTTTCTTATGACACTGTCACAGATGGTAGAACTCCAGCAAACAGTCAAAAACACCTGGCCAGTATCAATACTGCTATCACCCTCAGCAAGCAGGTACTGCACCTCACTCACACCTAAGGGATCAAGTAAGTTCATTTAAAAAATAAAATACAATCATAGTCAAAAACATACATGCTTTTTTCCTACTTTTTTCCCTAATATTTGTGTTTTAGCTATATTCATCTTTACTGCATATACATGTCAGATTGAGACCACATATATCCTTCCACCCCCCAAGAAAAAGGTTCATCATGTATTTATTGCTAAAGTCAGGCCTGTTCATGAGCCTATGGTTATAATTCAGAAATACTGTCCTTCTTTCTGAAAAGGATAGATTATGTTTTTAAAAAGACAGAAACTGCTGTGAAGCTATCCGACATAATTATACCATCAGGATTCTCAATTATTTTTTTTAACTCTTTTAACTGTGGGACTGTATAGATTACATAGAGCTTTATTTCTGGGAAAAAAATAAAAAAAAATAAAAGAAGAGAAAAATGCTAATAATATCTCAGTGTAAAAATTTGTTTTATATTTTGTTTAAAATTTAATACCAAAAACTTCAAACAAGAATAAACTCAGCTTGGATAAATGAATTAACAAATTGTTAAATTATCCATCTCATGTGTAACATTTAACCTTCAAGTACCTTGAATTAAAGAAAAATCTGAGTTATGGAAACTTAAGTTTCTTTACTTTGCCTGAACTAAATGGAGCTGTGCTAAGTCCACTTAATAGAGCTGAGTATGCACAAAGACTCCTTTTGTAGTCCAGCTGGTAATTTGTTGTAAGAAGATGATGGTATGTTTAAACAAAGACTGAACACAACGAGTAAAATCACTCCTGAGGAAGTCAAGTACAAAGAAATACATGAGGGCTTATGTTAGTCTTCTGTCAAGGGACAAATTTCAACTTGTGTGGATGAGTCCTTTACCTTTGAACTGTTGTAACTATTACTCCTCTGAACATTTAAAGATTATTTTTTAAGTAGTCATCAATATGACTCTTATGATCCTGAAGATGAATATCCTTGAAAACAACATTCCCCAAAACTTCTGCAGCTTGTCCTAATTAGTGCAGCCAATCAGAACAACAATCCTCAAAGTGTATACTGAATTGCAGAACAAGAGGTACCTTGCCTAACTAATGTTGTGCAATTTTATTTTCAGTTGCTCTACTTACCTTTCTCACACTGCCCAAAATACAACAAACTTCTAAAAGAAACCTTTGCAACAAGGGATTTCCAAAGGCAGTTCAAGCAGTACAGGGTAAGGTATTTTTAGTTCTGGAAATCTTGTAATTCAAATGTACAACTTCTGGCAACAATATCTAACAGGTAGGTTTAAAAAATGGCAGTTAATATGCTTCTTCCAGATAGCTCATCTTCAAAGTGGGTGTATACATCTTACCCAAAATACAATTACATTACAGAGCCAGCTGGACTGGACTATCCCCATCAACTGAAAATTGCAAGTCATAAAAAAGAAATTGTTGACTACCTTGCAAAAAAACCTACTACGCCTACCTTTTAGGAGAGCAAACAAAAACTTAGATCAAATCAGTGTCTCACTTCAGTACTTCTCTCTCTTCAGTCTCATGTTAGTAATTCCTTTGACATCTCTGTCTGTATAACTCCTTGCTAGTTCAGATTCCTCTTCCACCATAAGATTCTCACAGCTCAATTCCTCAATTCTTTATAATAGCCTCAGTGCTTTCCTCAAGTACCAGTTACCTCCCACATGAAATCTTCATTCAGACACTCACTTAAAAATCATTCTTAATGTCTCCCTTGCTTTCTCCACCATCAAATTCTTTGCCATGAGTACATAATCATTTGTCCATTCCGTTGCAACTTTCTTCATGGATTTATTCATAATGGCACTACCAAACTCACTTGTTTTTCTCTAATCTTTAACCACTGAAACAGCCATCTACCTATGGCTCTGCATCTATATATTACAGTCAAATGAATCATAATTCCCATGTTTTAACAAAGTTACATCATACCTCCCTTCTACTCAGTAGCAATATCACAATAAAAGTGTTTATCACACTTACTCTGAACCCTTTTTGGATTTCTGCCAGACTTCCTCATACACCTGCATCTCCTTTACCCACTTCTGAACATTCCCACCAAGCAAAAACTATACATGTACTTCAACCCTAAACTCAGATCACCAATCTCTTCTAGATGAATAGGCCAAATTCTCTTTTCATGCTAAAATAAAGTATTGATTTTTTTTTTTCAAGAAAAACTAGTGGTATGCAGCAGGTATAAATCAGTTTCTTTAAGCTTTCTTGGTGTATGTATCCTGTCCCATTGCTCAATATCATAATTTCCCCAATATCGCTATGTGATACTACATCTTATAGATTGGTAAGACCAGGATGTGCCTAAAAATAAGATCAGGATGCGGACTGAAATAGTAGATTGGGTTGCAATTAAGAAAAACCCAAGGTAGGAATGGAGAATCCATGTGCTTAACAACACAAAAGCAAGACATACACATGAAGTATGTATCAGAGAAAGAAAACATCTGGAAGAAGGACCAGAAATGAGAACCTGTAACTGGAATGTAGAAGCAGAAGGGAAGGTGCAACTTGAAACTAGCATGAAAGCTAGGTTTCACAAGATCATTATGATTTTTTGTACAAGCATTCATTTTATGCCTGCCAGGTGATTATAAGAACAGGGCATGAAGAAAGGAAAAGGATCCACTGGAATAGGTAGTAACCATCTGCCTGTGAGTACCACTAGAAAATGGTATGGTGCATAGGCACTAAATGCAAAGACTATCTTGTTTCTAAAAATTGCTATGTGCTAGTATGGAATTGTGTAGTAACAATGTAGAAAGTCCCTGTGTGCAACATTAAAGTTTGCTTTTTTGTATTCCAGCCATTTCTCAAATTTTTAGCATCTCACACTGGATACCCACTGAAGAAGTTGAACACTGAAAGAATTTGGAAGCTCTCTGACATTTTACAATATGAGGTAAATAATACAAAAATTATCAAGGTCCAATAGAAATACTTGCACTTTTTTAAAACTAGTCTCAGCTTCTACTTCTACTATTTGAAAGACATCAAAAGAAGGTAAATCTCTACTTTCATTTTTTTTTTTTTTGAACCACAGTCTATTTTCAGCTTCTTACTCAGGAACCATCACTCAAAATCAAATTAATTGATTAATAATAATAATTAATTTAGCAACAAACCCCACTCCAAGCCGTTTCCAAGTCAAGACTTATCTCAGCTGAAGCAAGTGAAAATTACAGGGTCTTGTGTAAAAAATGTCTTTGGTATTGTTGCAGGCAGCACTTGCTAAAAGTTGCTCAACAGCATAATTCTTTTTAAATTCAAATATTAATAATAAATCGGTCATTAATACTGGGATAGCCCTGGAAAACTGAAACAGTTTTAAGATGTATTTCACACCCAACGTGTAGTACTTAGGTGTGATGTTAATGTGCTTACCTTCTGTCCTGCAGTTTCTGGGCAGGTCCAACTTCGATCAAGTCTTAACTGCAGTGCTAGCCAGAGCCTTGAGTTAAGTGAAGTGTTAAAATTTTAGTGTACCTCACTGTAATTTCAGCTAGGTTACCTTTCCATATTGCTCAAATTCAGGACAGCTCAGAACCACAACTTTTAGATTCAGTCGTTACACGGATAAACCTGTGTGACCTGAGAAATGTGAAAAACTGGCAGCTCTCATCAGGGAGCTAGCTAAATGCTGGAAGACAAAACCAGTTATTTGGGTCATTCTTTCTAGTATTAGATTTGTTGAGCTTTGGTCTCTCATACTACTCAATGCAGACTTTGGAGGTATAAATTAAGATGTCTGCCACAAAAAAAATCACTTTTACCTTTTCAAGTGTACCACTTGAAAGAGATTTCTTACATAGTTTTTAAAACAAAATCCATCAAACTGCATTAGCACGCATCTCTGTATTTGTTATTATTGGTTGTCATCTGATTTTCAGGTAACTTGAAGACTGAGGTGCTTGCTTGCCTACAGTACTGTCTTAAATAGCGTGTAACTAGGCAATTCATTTCTCAAGACACAAATCTCATTTGTTAAAAATGACCTGAGCTCGTTTAACCTAACATGTTGCTCTGTTTCACTTATCTAAAGAAATCCTGTCTTTAAGTAGCTGGCATTTTCCTTTAGAACTCCACCTGGTGAGCTCAGCCCAGCAACTCACAGACATAGAGATTACATTGACATACAGAAAGGATACCAACTTTATTTAAACTGGAATTCAGAGCAGTGCAAACCAGGAGTTCTGGCATATATTTACTTCTCACAGTAGACACCCTTAACTTATCTTGGGCAGCTTCCCAAAAGAAAAATATGTCCATTCCACTTTACATTGAGGACTGCATCAGTATCCAACAGAGCTGGTACAAGTAGGTATGAATGCCATCCATATGTCTAATCTGTATACATGTACATCACACTCCAGTGTATCCAAACTGCAGTTATACAGGTTCCTACTTAATCACTGGATCTCGTTCATTTTTCAGAAGTCCTGACCCTGAAGTCCTGACATCTATGTAGGATATGTTTCAATAAATATCTCAGGATGTATTCCAGCAGATGGCTGAAGAAGAGCCACAAGATGAATTTTTTGCAACTGACAACTGCATTGGAAATTGTCATAAATAATGCCATTTGCTTTTTACATAATAATTTTCAGCATTATATTTCCTCTTCTTGTTAAACACTGCCTTTCAAATTTGTTTTAAGCAGTGTGATGCTATAAATAAGAATTCCGCAGCTGTCTAAATGCAAAATATAGTCATTATGAAGAAAAAGATTTATTTGAACAAAATATTCAGAATTTGTTCTGACAAGTATTTTGTGCCAAAAGAACTAACAATTAGCAGTAGGAACCAACAAGAAAATCATCATGTTTTCTTTCTTCACTGTAGGATATTAACAATTACACTTTACCTGTTTGGGCTACTCATGGCGTCAGGACCAAGCTGATAAAGCTCTCAGAATTGTTATTACAGGCAGAATTCGGGTTCCACAAACAAATACAAAAATCACGTTTGCAGGGAGGTAAGCCAAATTATTACCCCATTTAAAATCAGGAATAGAATGGGAAAGAAGTAAACGTGTATAATGACCATGGACATGAAAGATGCCATGATTTGGATACTGGTGATCAGTACTGAGAGATTTTGACTAATGGGACATGAGATGTTGAGGATATGAATCACAAATACACTAATTCAACATAATAAAGGAGCTAGCATTTTAATTATATTGTATAACAAACCCAAAGTAATATACAGATTATTGCTGAAATTAATCAACCCTGAAACTGACATAAGCCACCATGCTCAACTTACAAAATATTATTTATAATAATCTCTAGGATGGTAACTTTGTTTTCTAAGAGTCTTCGTTTTCCATTGCTGAGAGTACTAAAATGAGTATTCTAAGCTTTATTATTCTGCTCAACAAATTTTAACTGAAATTTTAAGATAGCTTATACCTTTTTAATCCACTGGATTCATCCACTGTCATCCTTTTGGCCTGATTTTCACTTTATATGTGGCCACCGTACAGTTAGGTTCTGTGAGCTACAAGGACAAATCACATCTAAGCAAGGATTAATTTGTTTGCCTTCTTGGAGCTCCAACATACAAAACAAAGTATGAAACTCAGACCTCTGCTTTACTACCAATTGTTATTAAAATTTGTTCCAGTAGCTGAAGACAACAGGTATGTTTAATTCTACTAGCATATACAGTTCTCATTTTAGGACTTGAATTCCTGGAAGATTGCTATCTTTTGTTAACATATAAGCACTGACACTGATTTAATTCATGCAGTTTGTCTCAAAATTTTTCAGAAGTTAACAAAATACAATCATATAATTTAAGAAGGCCAAGAGCCCAATGAATTTGCTCCTCTTCTCTGGAAATCGGGAAGTCAATACAGTTATACACAACAAAGGGTAGTATTCGTTACAGTGATCTTCTTGAACCGTTCTGGTGGCACATAGCAGCTGTGAACAGACTGTTTCTCGAGGCTATTAGGGATCCCAGAAATATTTTACATGGACTCAGAAGCAGGCCCACTGTTCGTGTAAAAATTAATATCAGACTTATCGGGCCACTGTGTACAAATTAGCCATAAAAGCAATAGAATAAATCTGGTGCATTTAAAGACAGATAGTATCAAAATAGTAACAATAAGGATGTTAACAAAAGCATCTCTTTCAGTCATTGTCATTGCTTCCCCATTTTCTTTCAGGTATTCTTTTAAAAACTATTCTAAAGCATATGTCAGATGCTAGAAGGCCTTCACATCAACAAAAAATGGTTATGTATTCTGCGGTGAGTCCTTGCTGTTTCTTTTGTTACTTTTCTGCAGTTGTTAAATGCAGTGAAAGCATTTCCTTTATGAAATACAGATACAAACATTTTTATTTGGTTAACCTTAAGTATCGTTGGATTATTCCCACTCTTTAATGAATAGAGACTACTTTGAAACCTGCAGCATTCCATTTTCTACCTGATGGCGGTGTCTATTTCATTGTAATAGTGTTTTGATTGAGCAGAGAACTGAAAAGACCTCTGATTTATTGAAACCATATCACAAAGATAATTTAGAAACAAAACTCCTGATTCCTGTACTTTTTTAAGATGCAAAAGTTAAAAAAAAAAAGGAAGATAAAACTAAAGTAAGTTATTTTAGAAGGTATAATGAAAGCAGTTATTCGATTGTGACCTTATATTTTTGTTTAGAATGAGCAGAGACTCTCAAATGGAAATTCTTAGACCGCTCTGTGTAAAAAGCTCCTATTGCTAAATTGCAATTTGATAATGAAGTATAAGTATCAGCAGAAGAGCTTTCTGTTCAGATCCCAATTGTTTACCTAGCATGCAAAACCGCCAGTTGTTATTAAAAGAAGTTTTCACATATCCTACTAATTTGGTAAGAACTTCAAGTACTTAACACGTTTTAAATATTTAAATATGTATATACTCCATACATGCAGCATTTCAGTTTGTACAGCCATAAAAGAACAGTACTTGCTCAACACTGCAGAGGGCAGACGGGAAGAATTAATGAAGATCACATAAGTAATGTTAAATGTATAGATAATATATTGGACATACTGTTAAATAATAGATGCAAGCAATCATTTTCAATAGACCTTTAATTAAACGTTTCTTCTATTTACAGCATGCAGCCACCATTGTTGCCTTACAGATGGCACTCAATGTTTTCAATGGGAAATTGCCTCCTTACAGCGCCTGCCATTTTTTTGAACTTTACCAAGAAAAAAATGGGCAAGTATCTTTAAGCTGCACTTCTAACATATACTTCTTTTTTTTTTCTAAAAGCAGTTTACTAATATGCCAGACTAATTAAACTGGATACTCAAGGTTCACTACACAGAAAAAGATCACAGATTGATTTTAATTATTATAATTGGACTCATTTGAGAAGTTATTGATAGCAGCAGAACCACATCATTGCAATCTGAAACTTCTCTATTGCTTCATTACAGTTGAGATATTTTGATCTACCATCTTTATCTATTTAATTCCTTAACTCTTTACCAATAAGACAATCTACATGCAAATTGGTATTGACCATCTGTTATTTTAAAAGATACTGCCCGATTAATAATGATACGTATTATTAGCAAGACAGAAAACAACAACAACAACAAAAAAAAAAAAAAAAAAAAACACCTACATCTCAAAATATAATCCCTATTCTATAATACAGAAATTCTGTTGTGCACACCTAACTTTATTTTGACCCTTCTGTATTTTTAAACAGGCAATACACCATAGAAATGCACTATCGGAATAATTCTTTGAGAGATCCCCACCCCCTCACTCTCCCTGGCTGCAAATTTCACTGTTCACTAGAGAGATTTACTCATCTGGTTTCCCCAGTCCTCACACAACATTGGACAAGAGAATGTAGGATATAGGACATAAAAAGGTAAGTTAAGTGCTTTGGGCACATGTACCCAAAATTAAAGCCAAGTTTACATCTTCTGCCAAGAGCTCATTTGAAGTTACAGGCTTTTTCTTAAGGGTCCAGTCCAAAATTAAAAAACAAACAAACAACAACAACAAAAAAAAAACATGCCAGTAAGAAAGAATTGTATCCATGGCCATAGTTGTTCCTCCATTGATAGATCTATCTATCTCCACCCAACTTTCTGCTGAAATGGAATCAAGACTGATTATACTTTAGGATACTATTTTTCATGGTGTCTTTTTTTTTGATAAATTTTTGTGCAGACAAAAAGAACTTCAGTTACTGAGCAAGCAAATACAAACGTGCTGTGTTAATTCACCTCATCTTTTCTAATTGTAGAGTATTTGTCCAAGCTGATTACCATCACCATGCATTCTCTTGATTTTAGGAGACATTCAGAGATCAAAGCAGATGAATACGGAATAGTACATCGAACTGGTACTTACCAGATTATCAAACATATATAGACACACATGGGAAGTACTAATTCATTCCCTAGTAGGTTTTCTATATCTCCATATTAGAATTTCTAGCTTTCCATTTTGACCACTTTACATTTGCAGAAAGAAGTAGCAGGAAGGCAGAAATGTCTCTCGTGTATGCAGCTCTGTATTTATTAAGAGAAATGAAAAGCAAAGAGGCCCCAGGATTCATGTCTTTCTGTACCACTGATCTCAAGAAGAATTCAAAATTTCAGAGATTAGAAAAATGCAGGCAGACCAACTCATTTTGTTGCAAAGGCTTACCTGATATATTTCTTGAATCCATAAACAGAATGGAGATACTGCAGCTAGAATGGATGAATAATTAGAAAATAATGGTTCCCTAAATATGTTTCACTGTATTCACTGCTCACAAATTCTCAGGAAATGCATCAGGAAATTGCCACATGCAAAACGTAATTCAGGGGGAATGGGGGCTGGGAGAAGGAGAAGGTTGGTTCTTAGGATTTTTATTTTTATTTTTATTTTTTGCCAAGCAACTGATCTACTCATGGAAAACAGTGATAAATACTTAATGTTTATACTACAGTGTTTAGTAATCTAAGTCTGGTGGAAATTAGTTCCCTTCCTTCAGAGAGTAAACTGTGTAACTGACCAAGTAAATAAATAGAAAAAATATCTACCATATAATCAAAAATTGTCATTAATAAAGACCCAAATATTTAGCCTTCAAGTTCAACACAAAGGCTGCACATTGTTTCAATTCTCAAATTTTGACTAAGTTTTTACTTAGAGGGTATCCAGCCTTCTTACACCAAGTCCAGCAGTGCTGCTCACAACTGCTTTCATCAGCAACCCTGAGTATGGAAGACGTGTGTGGGCTACAACAGAGATTACAATCACAACTGACTCGCCAGTCAAAATATTTGCCACATTGTCATAGTGAAATTTGACACTTCCTGTATTTTGTCCTGGTTCAGAATGATTCCATCCAAGTAACTACTGGGATCAGCTCCTATCTGGGGGGTTCTTAACTCATAACAACTGCAGGAAGAAGTTTTAGACTCTCTGCTGTGCTTGACTGGTACTTGGGAAAAGGCAGTCACCTGCACACACTTCTCCACAACCTGCACAGCACAGTAAACTCTCAGATGGACCTTACTGGGCTAAATCAGCGTGAGCAGTGATGAAATGTATTACCAATTCTCAGTGAATGCAGATAGGCTTGACCTATTGGTCTGTAACACCAGGGAAAAAAAAAAAAAACAAGCTAAGGAGTAATGCAGAGAGATTACAGATCACATTCACACCTGCAATACACAACTAAAACATCACTGATTCAGCAGTTTCCAGATTTGTCAAAAATAATCTCAAATGTTCTGTGCTAATGCGTTTGTTAATACTTTGATTACACTGGCATCAGAGTTTTTGATGAACAGAGCTTATAAATGTAATTTTTTTGGAATGAAGCCCAGGGATGTGACTGCACTCAAAAATTAACCTTACATAGCTATTCTACATGGAGACAACATTTCCCACACAGAGCTGCTTCCACAAAATGCTTAAGTGAAGGTTCATGGAGATGACTTATGTCCCCAGTATAGGGAAATACAGGGATTCGGGAAGTATTGTTAGTACAGGTCACACAAGAGAGTGGTAGCAGTATTTTGAGAGTCGTATATGTCAGAGTCAAGTTTCCCCACATGATGATGACTACAGTGTGGAACACAGGAAGTTAAGACAGCTCAGCTTATTTGGGATGGGGATAAAACATTTCTCTGTGCTCATTTGTCTTCTCAGGAAGTTTTCAGGGTGGATCAGCTAACCATTTCAACTGACTTTTCTTACTTGCATCCTACTTCCATCCAAATGGAATCAAATTTGTCAACCCTTCTGTACTTAGTCTGATCTATCCACTTGTTCAAGTAGTATCAATACATTTCCTTCTTTTTTTTTCCTGAGAATTACACTCTCTTTTTGTCTTACCTTTAGGTGTACCCTCCAGGACATTCAGCGTTTTTTAAAATCCTCCTCCCACGATGTGATGTTACTACAGTCTGACATTTCTCATTGACTCCCATCAGCATGACCAACAGTCTCCTGATCTTTAACGAATGAAAACATGCCTCAGTACAGCTACATTGCATAATTACAGAAAGAAGTGATTTATCTTTCATGAACATTAGCTTTGTTTTATCAAGTAGGAAAACCAAATGCATTGTGAAAATTGAGTAATTTTTTAAGGTCTAATTGTTACAAAGTGCTTTGGCAGAAATAATTCAAGAACACAATTTTAGGTATAGTGTTTTGAAAAGTTATAGCCTTAATTTGCTGCAAAGTTAGAAAATACCTCTGAAGGAGTGTTGTTCTCTTTTGAAGACTGGAACAACTTACAGAACTGGTGAGGAAAGCAGTGCTTCAAAAGGAGCTCACAATAGTGGGAATGATTCCAGTTTCATCATACGTTATTTTATTCAATAAGTAATTAAGTATTTCACACAAAGAGATCACAGAAGCTATAAAAAATAAGGGTAAAGGCTGTTTACTTATTGAAGAGATTTTTTTTTTCTGTCATGTACATACACAAATATTACACCTCTGTATAGAAGGAGGATGACAGCTACAGAAAGAATGGACCATGGAGTTAGACATAAAAGAATCTTACAGTCAACCTGGCTACCATTAAGACCTGTCAGGCAATTGGTTGACTCAACAAGGCTTTCAGATACTGAGCCATTCTGTCTCTTTCCAAAAAGACAGCAAGGCTAATTGTCAACTTTGAAAGAAAAATAATTTGTGATTTCAAATAGCTTTACAAACACCTTCCTTTTGTTATGTTACTTTTATAATATGCTCTGATCTGATCATATAAAGTCTGTGCTTCTGAGAAACCAGCCTGTGTTGTTTTTGTCATTAACAAAAAGATCCTACCGACAACACAACATAAAAGACTCTACAGCTGTGTGCTAGTTAAAACATGCAGAACATGCTGGGCAATCCTTCACTAGTTATATTTTCTAATGTTGCTACTGTGAAAACTATTTGTGCTGTTACTACAAACACTGGATTGAAACTATCGGATGCAACTGACTTCTGAAGATAGTGGATACTCCTTTGCTTGAAAAACTAGCCTTTTTATTTTCTATGTTTTATTTTCTCACAAAGGATAGAAGCTTTCTCTACAGCCTTGTTGCCCACAGGTCATTTCACAGAGAAACAGAGTAATAGATGAGATGCCAAAAATGAAAACATTATGGCTTCCTTTCCTTGCACCAGGCTTTGGAAATGGAGGATAAGCTTATGAAATGTATATTCTTTTGTGAAGCTGATCATCACAACTCCTTTAACAGGAAATAAATAATAATAATTAAAGAATAATGGTAAAGGAAATTAGAGAGGAAAATGTAAGACCATTTTTATCAACATTGGACTAGTAACAAGATCATAACCTTGGCTTCCATAACCAAATTTCTAGGTGACCTTTCTTTTATTCTGAGCCTGTTCTTCTTTCTCCTTTTTTTTTTTTTTTTTTTTTCTTTCCCTGAACCAGTTTGGGTTGCTTTCCATGTTTTGTTGGCTAGATATTTTTAAGTGGAAGTTCAAGTGCTGTAAAGGTGGACTCATTCTTCTCCCACTAAAGTCAAGGGTAACCTTTCTGCTGTTTTCTTAGGCCTGATCAGACTCACAGAGAGCGCAATACTCACAGAGCTGAGAAATTCTTCGCGATTCTCTGTAGCACCCCGTTCCTTGTTCCTCGTCTCCTTTCTCACCCAAACCCACCTCTCAGAAATGTTCAGAACCACATGAAGACCTTTCTTCCATCCCACAGTTTTGTCTTGGGGTAGGGGGACCATGGAGCTGGAGCCTGGCTGCAGCACTTCACATCTATATGGATGTGCATCCTAGCTGAACCAACAGTTCACAGAACTGCACAAAAAGGTCCCCCTTTAACATTACATCATCAGACCAGGTTTTCTTCCCTGCTACATGACTTAGCAAATACACCTAGAGCATTCTGATTTCTATAGAGAAAAAAAAAAAAATCCAAAGTATTTCTAAATTATTTTATTGCCCTTATTCGTGTTCAACAGAAATCCCATCACGCCCATTCTTTTTGATGCTTTTTTTGTTCTTAAGACTATCGCTAGAGCAACACAAAAAAGATGTTCTTTATTCCCTGCTCACTCTAAACAAAAATTAATGTCAGTGATGTCAGTGTTCATTAAGGCTGAACCATCAAACACAGATATTTTGCATGAATATAAATTGAAGATGCCAATGAATGAATAATATTAGCAAAACACTTAAAATGTTGTTTTTCTGCAACTGTACCAGTTAACTCCATTTGAAACACCCGTACCACAGTCTTTTGCTGGTACTAAATCACTAGCAATTTTCTTTCAGTTTCTCTTAAAATAAAAATAAGCAAACTACAGTTCAGCTTTGGAGTTATTTAGAATGAAAAGGAATTTGTTGTTGTTTTGTTTTAATATATATATATGTATATATAATGTTGCAATGGAAGGATCACATGAAAATGGAACTCCCTTCTTTCACAAACAATGCATAAACTGTCAGGCCATATATTAAAGAAAACTTGATATAACATAACACCTGAATAGTCACAGGTGCTGTATTTTAGATGAGATATAGCTTGCGATGTTCACTATTTCTCCCATCATACGCAGAAACAATGTCAACGAGGTGGGGAATGAACAATAGCAGAAAAGCAACAGAAATGTTATGCTGCTTCGGCAATGTGGTACTGAGTTGCCTGATTTATAATTTTGTTCTTTTCACCACCTCCTTTTCTCTTTGGGTTATTTACAGAGATGAGTGACTACAAAAATTAAGAACAATTTTTTTAAATTTCCCCAAATAATTCACAAGTATGGATCAAATGCATTGACTATGTTTGATTTGTTTCACGGACTGCTACCAGTAGAGGTAACTTCTTTTTTACTCAGTACTTTGGGTACACACCTGAGATGTGGCAGACAAGTTCAAAACCCTATTTTGCCAAAGGGATCAAACACTACATCTTCTAGAAAATAAAATGACCACCAGGCTGCAGATTTTTAAAGAGGAAAGTGAGATAAATAGCGTTTTCTGTCTCTTTCTCACTGTTGTTCATTCTGTTTATATATTTCCTGGAGTGCAAACTAGGGTTCCTATGTTTCAGGCAAACATCTTCATCTTAAAAACAAACAAACAAACAAACAAAAAACAAATTCTCTGAGTGCTCTATAACTAGAGAAATATTACAAATCTTGGACAAACTGAAATTATGAAAATATATATATATATTAGAGAGTATTAGAGGACTCTAAGTTGATTATTTCCCCCTTCCCATCTTAAGAAAGTAATGTTGTGGAATGGAATTTTCTTCCATGGTGCAAGATGTAGCTTCATGTCCAGTCATTGGTCTAAGTACATTAATTTTTCTTGTGTCATAAAGCTATTCTGCATTCTCCTCATGCACAATTGGGTAAAATCACAACACAATGACCTAGCCATTTGCTTTTGTCATAAGTGCTTCAAAATTGTGCTTGGAAAATGTGTCACATTGTTTACTGAAACCGCAATTTTTATTTTCCTCTCTTTTTTTTGATTTAAAAAAAAAAAAAAGGTTTAATAAAATGATTACATATAAATACTACTTTAAGTGCCAACCTGCAGATTCAATCAGTGATCAAACTTGAGGTGCTTCCCCATGTAAGTAGGCTTGTCCAAGAGTGCAGGCAGAAGTTTCACCTCTGATTGCCTTGAATGCAATGACAGGTTGCACTACACCAACAGCAGGTAGCTAAGATTACCCTTGCATATGTTAACGAATGGGTTCTTTTGCAACTTTTGCATTTCAAAGCCACTTTAGCTATGCTTCAGCGAGCCTTCAAGATAAATACAAGCTCTTAAAATAGAAAATTCTGAATAAGTTAATTCCACTTAATGCCATAATTTAATAATTATAATATATGCCATTGAGCCAAATTAGCATAAAGCATTATCATTATTCAAAAATTTGTTGTGTATTTACATTGTGATACTTGAGCAATTTTAATGTCTAAGTTTGGAACATTTTTTAAAAAAATTTATTTTGAAGCAACTTTACCTAAAAAGAAAGTAAGGATTTACTTGTTGCAGAATATGACAAGTTTATAGCTGTCAAAATCATAGTAGAAATTGAAGCCTTCCCATATCCCAAACTGGAATTACAATTCAAGACAAGCAAGGAATTTTCCAAACAAAATACATACTACTAACATACTTACAGGTTACCAACAGGACCCTGTCTTAACTACTGTTGCACATGAAGGACACTTTTTTTTTCTTTTTAATTTTGCAAGGTATAGGGATATTTCTGTTAAAAAATCCCACTAGTAAAATATACATGCCAAAAGGAAGAATGAAGCCGCACGAAGTAGAACTATATCCTATGCTTGATTTCAGGTTGAACTGTCATTTTCAAGAGATGTTAGCAAAGGTATTCTACAAAATGCAGTCATTATGTATCTTTAAACATTCCTAAATAATGCCATCCAGCATCACAAACAAATTAGTTCATTTCTGAAGTGAGGCTACTGTAAGGGTTGTATAATAATTAGACTCTCAAGCTATGGCATGCGCACCTTCATTAGTCACAGCCACTCACCACACAAGCACAATGAAACAGTAAACCTTAAAAAAACTCATGAGTTTTGAATTTCATCGTAAGGGTTTACGAAGGATGAGAGAAAAATCTGAGAATCAAGGATTCCTTGATACGAAAAGCTTAGGACTTCACACATACTGTAAAGGTTATATAGATTAAAAAAGCAGGGTACTCTTTCTTAAATTTATAGGCATCTTCAAATATTCTAAGAAAGTATATTTTTTGATCTGCACTCTTAAATAATACAGGAAGATGATCAACTTACATTTGTTTTCAAAAAGACAGGAATGGTATGACTCAGACTGCATACAAGTTATTTTAAGTTTTAACATATAGGAACGTGTATTTATAGGCCTCTGCAAACCGTAATTCATTTGCTCCAAAAATCTATATGAAGTCTAGAAATAATGCTATGCTTACTCTTGCTGTATATACAGAAAGTCAGGAGAGACAAGCTGAGCAATCTGCTCAAAGCCACTTGGTGTCAGAAACAGTGTTCTTAATCAGTAACAATTAAAAAAAAAAAAAAAAAAAAAAAAAGAGCTCCAGGGCCCATTCATGAGAAATTGAGGCCAAAAGAGAACTGGACATAATTAGTTACAAAAGGCAAAGTATAGACATGTTCCAGGGCCCATTCATGAGAAATTGAGGCCAAAAGAGAACTGGACATAATTAGTTACAAAAGGCAAAGTATAGACATGTTCCAATGGAAAGGAAAAACATCACACTCAAATTGAAGAGCAAGAAACTGCCCAGAAAGCAGCTTAAAGAATGCATTTGTTCTAAGGATTATTTAACTATTTTATCTCCGAGATGGGCAATTTTAACCTATATGAAGTTCTGTTTAAAATAACTATGCTGATTTTGCAGTGACAATGTAGATAAAAAAAAAAAAAAAAAAAAAAAAAATTTAAAAAAGAAAAAATAGAAAAAAAAAAAAAAAAAAAAAAAGAAAGCTGAAAAGAGGATGAACAGCAAAAAGCAGCAAAGCTGAAAGCAGCAAAGAGAAAACAGAAACAGTATTGCCTTGCTCATGGCTCTGAGTTCATCCTTGCAGCTGTGCTGTAGTCTGGAAAAATTCAAAGCCCTAAAAAGAGGAAGTGGAACAGGTAGGTTGAAGCATTACAAATGCCTAACAACTCCTTCGTATTTCAACCTCATCCTTCAACTCCAAAGGAGAAAAATCTCAGAGAGAAAAAGGAAATGAATTATGATTTGATTAAATGGAATGTAAACAGTAATTTGAAAACAAAGGGCGTTGGGATTTGTTGCATAGTCACACAACATTCCTTCTGGATTTGAAATTCACCAGCAGCAGTTCCACCCCTTTTGAAGTACAGCCTCAAGTCTGGGCTGTTCAGCCTGAACAGCTGCTGGAGCTACAAAGGCTTTTTTCATCTGCTGCCAGGATGAGAGTGATACAGCTTCCCAACCCATCTAGGATTCTGTGTTTTGCTTTCTATATTATCTTCACCCTACTTCAGCAGGCTACCGCAGAAAGAGAACTGAAGTTTGTGGCTGTAGTAAGTAGATTTGTTTTCTGTTCAGTAGTGGGGAATATGGGGAATTTGATCTGGCCGTCGAATCAAAGAAGGTGTGCAGTTGCTTTGAGTGCTTTTGACTTAGAAACACTACAGCCCTTTGGCTTACAGAGTTTAAAAACTTGAGATAAAATGCCTCTAATTATAAGAATTTTCATCTCCTAACCACGAGGTTTTTGTTGGTGGTGGTGGTGGTTGGTTTGTTTGTTTGTTTTCAGGGTAACTGAGCCACTTGGCTTTGCGGTAGATGCATAGCACACAGGATTTCAGAGATCTGAGGTCTAGTCCACCTGTCTTTGCTTGATTTAGCTGACGCTCTTGCCTAGTTGGAACTGGCGATTCTGGTCTACCTTCTTAGGGCTTGGAAGCTTATGTTATAAGGTGCTTTGAGATTCCAAAATAGAAGATACCATAAAAAGAGAAGTATTTTCCACTTCAGAAGAACTGAATGGGCACAGTAGTATATTAAGAAACAGAAAAGGGCATTTTGTGTAGAAATTTGAGATGTAAGTTGCATTAACTTCAGGTATTTTGAAAATGGACTGTATTATTTATTTGTGTTTTAATTGTTTTAAAGCAACTAGATAGTACAGCATCAGTTTCCTCAGTAGCTGAGGAAAATGAGCGATGAATTCAATCAAGTATTTTGGATGGTGAAGGTTGCATCACAGCCCTTTCATCCGAATTTATTTATTTTTTACTGAGAGGTGTACTGATAAAGAATAGTCTAGAGTTGTATTTTCAACACAAAGTTGTGAGGATTGCAACTGACATTTATAAACAGGAATTTTACTTTAAAGGCATTCTTCCACCTTCCTGTATTTGAGAGCGCGCACATAACAGACAGAAGTAGTGTGTCGAAAACATATGATCTAGATTTTGATAAAGTACTTAATAGTTAGTTGTTTATTGGCTGGATTATGTAGATGTGTCACTTGGAGAAAGGCCAGAGTGCACAGGAAAAACCAGTTCCCATTGTTTTTGAGCCTTACTGCTGTATCAGACAGCGCACAAGGCAGGGACTCAACCCTCATTCCAGTAACGTTCTGCGTACAGCATTATCCTCAAATATTTCAATTTAAGAGGGACAACTAGACACAGGGGTGAAATCAGGCAGCTAGAAGGCTTTAGAGATTTAACTTGCTGAAGAAAACAAGCTGTTACTTGCAGCTGTTACTGTCTTCTAACAAACAATGGTCCTGAAAAAAAAAAAAAAGTCACAGGAAATGCTCACCATTTGGATATAAGAGCCTTGCTATCATAAATCATCTTCCTTATCACACCTATGCAGCCACCTTCCCCAACCACCAAGAAGAGAGAAAAAAAGAAAAAAGATAACATTATATCCACTTATAAAGTAACTTACCACAATTAAAGCTAAAATAATGTGTAAATTTCATCTGAACTGTGTTCCCTTTATCCCTGATCCTTTTTCTTAGATGGACTGCCTAAAAGTTACTATAAATTTAGTCTTATTATCAATATATATCTCCTTCCTCAAGGCATGGATTCTGTGTGTTCAATTGAATTTTTTCTTCTGAACTCACTCATTGGATTTACATGGGAACAGAATAGCTAGCAGAAACTGAAGCTAGTATGACAAGAATTGGCCCCAAAACATATCACTAATACAATGGAATAAAATGACAGTCAGGCTACAGTCAATGCAAGTCTAAAAGATGTCTTTCTGAGATAATTCAGTGGTCATTTTCCATTCTCTCTGAGTTGCTATGTTGTCACCCAAAAGTATTTTTGCGTTGTGAAAATGCGTCACAATGACTTTTTTAAAAAACTTTCTTAGCAGAACTGCACAAGATAAAATATACCCATGGGGGAGGGAAACCAGACAAATGTTCCCTTTTGCTCACTTCCAGATTTGTGCTGTGCCATGGAAAGGTGCCTTGCTCTCTCCTCATGACTTCCATCTTTGCACTGATTTTGTGTGTTTTAATTTTTGGCCATGAGTCTTTTGACTGAAAAGCTGTAATACCAGCCAATTTGTCAAAATGCCATTTTAGCTTTCCATCTCACATGTAGACACTAATCTTCAGCATAATTCTTGTGCACTGATTTTGAATTAGACATAACAGAAGAAAATATATATATATATCTCTAGGACCATCAGATACCCAAGTAGAAATGAAATACTTATTTATCGCATCTCTATAAAGAAGTTCTGACTTGTAACTTCTGCCTCCACACAGGCACTCATTTCACCTGTCATATACACAAAGAGGTGTGGTTTTCTGAAGTACAATCATTTCATCATGTGTTTCTTCTTGTAAAGATAGGAAGTGCTGACTGAGCTTGTTAGATACTTGTCTAATCAACTCAAGCCGTTTGAAACCTTGACTAAACAAGCTCAGTATTTCTGCATCTATGGTTTCTCTGAACTGGCAGCGTGACTAATTCCATGATCAATTGTTTTTCTATTCCTACTGCTAGCTTCAAAACAAGAAATCTTTTTGTTTGAAGTTGAGTCTATCAATAAAAATGTCTCTATGAGGCCCACTATTACTTAGAGGAACATAATTCACTGTAATTTGTGGTATTTCTGAATAAAGATGTTTTGTATACTATACATGACATATTCTCAGCTTACCCTCTCCCCAACCCTAGTTTTTCTCCAGTATGATTTTTCACCTGATAACAATGGAAGCAAACGCTGGCCAAACTCTCAGTCACGTGGCCATTTTGATCTGAAATGCTCAGCCACACACTGTTGTAAGGAAAGAACGGGAGAACTCAGACACCAAACCTGGTTCAAGCTGTACTAGAGTTAAAGGAGAGGGTATTTAGTAACTATCCATCTATTACCTTTGTGAACAGACTGAGGTGAAGCACTTCATATAAAGAAACTGAAGTGAATACATCCAGCAGGTGTGCTTTGTCCTTTTTATGTATGTCCTCCTTACCTTTCCATTATCTTTTCTGATTTTATGATGCCTCCCTCTTTTCCCTCATCCTTCTGTGTTGCATGTCTTCCAACAGGCCAGGAAGGTAATCTGTAAACCAGGAGTAATAAATGTTGCAGTACACAACGATTTTCAAAGGAACTTGAAGGATCAATTATTTCATGATGATTATTGAGAAATCTATCTTGATGACCAAGGCAAGCTTAGTAGGGAAACATTTTCTTTCCCTAACAGCATCAGGTTGTTAGTCCAATGAAAAAGAAAATCTTTCAAACACACAAGTTCTTCTTGAAGTTCAGACAAAAGAATAAATAAAATGAAAAGAAAGTCTCCTGAAATGTAGATGATGTAGCTGACTACAACTGAGTTAGACTTTCAGATTGAGTGGTAGTTCATGAGGCTATTATTTAATTTTCAATTGCAACTGAAGCAAGGTCATTTTCAGAAGCAGAAGGCAAGGAGAAAGTTTGAGCATAAACAGAAGCCAGCTGTCTGAGAAGCTTAGATGTTAAAAACAGGGCTTAGGGTTTTGTTCTTAGTAGTTTTTGTTTCTTGCTTGTTACATTCAACTTCATGTTAATATCATATTTATTTTTCACTGTACAACACAGATGCATAAATACAAAGAAGGAACTGGACTTTTTTCTCTTTCATGTCAGCTTAAATAATCTGTGCTATTTTTTAGAAGAGAACGATCCTACTGTTTCAATTTCTAACAGTTAAAAAGAGAAATCTTTAGATTCTTTAGATCTCCTTACATATATCCATATACCTTTGGATCTTTATTTCTTTGTCCTCTCGCCTCTACTCAAGTAAAAAGCTACTCTGTTCTGGTGCACTGAAAGTTTTTAGGAGTTGACTGTTGTGACAGTGACATACATAACAACACGTTAAGTTGAATATTAAGTATAAAGCAATGTAAATTAGCATTTGAAATTGGACACATTTTTCACTAATAAAAAAGGCTTACCTCTTGGCCAGGTTTTGACCTGTTATTACATATTACCAAAATAATCATTTAATCATGTCAGTTTGAGTGACTGTCAATCACTTGTAAAAGTGATTTTCTGTGAAGCTGGATAATTTAACAAGAACCTGAACTTGGCTATACATGACATATTTAGGGAGGGTAATTCAGATATTTTCAGAACTACTTAACCTAGGGTTGGTACTTTCTTAGCATGCTGGATTACAAACACAAAAGGGTTAATTTAAGGTTTCTGATGTACAAAGCATATGACTGTAAACACCACGCTAATATTCACTGTGCTCGAGTGTCCAGGATAGCAAAGCAGCCAAACTCTTTGCTGTTGCTAAAGTTAATAGAAAAAAAATCCTATAAATTTTCTTAAATATTTTCATAAATATAAGTAAAATTATTAATAAATATTAAGATAATGGTGTGATTATATATACTTTTTCTTCTTTATGTCATGGCATGAGTGTGAACTCAAAGATGAGACAAAATACAAGGAATTACTTTTAAAGATACTGCTATGAAAAAAGCAGTTGCCAAAAATTTCAAGTATGTATGCCAAAGTAATTAAACCTTCATATAAACACATCTGTAACTGGTTTAATATTCAAAGGTGCTGCTGAGTATCCAATATTCAGTCAGATTTCTTGTCTGGTTGCCAAGCTATGGATGTAACGTGAGCACTGACATTCTGGCTGCTTAATTTTATGTTCTAGGTGAAAGAATAATCAGACTCATGCCCACTAAATCACTGATACCTATTCTTGAGTGTAAAGAATGTACTCTAATCCTACTTGACTAGGTTTCTGCAGACTGTCCAATATTTCTATTTGAAAAATGACACTGGAGCTGAAATTTTATGCTTGTGTTCTAGATGGGAAAGAAGGGAATGCTAGCAGTAATCAATTTGTGTGTGTTTGTTTTTTTTTCTTAATGGGAATTTTACTAGGTTTTCCGACATGGCGACAGAACGCCAATTGTAAACTTTCCAACTGATCTACACAAAGAAAGTGAATGGCCCCAAGGTTTTGGACAACTTACCAAGGTATGTTAACTCTCTCAGTAGCACTTACATATGCTACAAAAATAGGAAATGGGCAGATTTTGATTTGTGCCCTGCAGACATCAGCAAATTCCAAGTACTGACAGTGGCTATTAGCAATACCCTGTAATTCATAAATATTTTTGCAACAATACTCATCCAACTGCTGTACACTGAGGTCTTGTTCATCATAGCTATATAACTATCTTCTTACAAACAATAACTTCCTGACAGCGTGCCTGCCTTCAAACAAATGGCAAATTTAAAGATTATCCTTACTCTAAAATTGCTGAAGTCTAATGACCATTAAGCACTGGGATCTGTGATAAGATATATGAATAACACCTTCCCAGGTCAAGTCATGAATCCATATTTCATATCGATTTCATATTTCACGGAAAGGATGACCCCCCCCCAGTAAACAATTAATAAAAAAGGGAAGTCTTGCAGGATAAAGTTGGTTCTCAGGAAATGTGTTTTCTAGTAAGGCCCAGATACACAGAACCTACTTCTTGCATTTCAACATTAAGATCAAGCCTTAGCTTTTTAACTGTATCTGGCACATGAAATTCTGGAGCAAAGAGAGGCCAATGCATACCGTAACAATATGTCATTATGATGCAGAAACATGAATTGGAGACAATTCAGCATTTATTATTTGAAGTAAGGCTTTAAAGATCTGTAAACTTCAGGCATTCATACAACAGGTTACTATCTCCCTGTAAGTAACTTATAAGAAGAAAAGAAAAAGTTGCTGCTTTCGTAAAGATTTTTTTAGAGCTTTTTTCTATTTTATTATCTTCTTAGCAACAGTAGTAAGAATGTACTTCTCTGACAGCTAAAAGTTACAGAGTTCTGCTCACAGTCTTGGAAATGAATGATAAAGACAGTGTGCAGTCTAAGACAACTGCAGGTGTACCAAAACAAAGATGGGGAAAGAAATCTTAAACACATGGAATGTAAGCCACAAATTTATCATTTATTTTGTAATTATTTCTATAATTTATCAGGTTGATAAATTAGCACAGCAATGACAGTGATGAATACTAGGTTATTAATACTCCTTTTTTCAGCTGTCACCAACTGACATACTCTTCACAGTGTTGCTCATGAATAACTCCAGCAGCATCTACAGAGCTACAGCACTGTGGAAACAGTATTTAACATAGAACCAGGTGCATTGCTTCTCCTGTAGCAGATGTTGAAGTCTTAGAATTTCAGAATGTATCATCTTTTCATGGATATAAATGATTATTTCTGTTAAAAATTATTGGTCATCTACAACATATACAGTATGCTATAAATGTGGTTAATAATTTTGTAAAAAAAAAATGCTTAATACAAAAAAGGAAATGGAAAATAAACTTATTTGACATTCTCCAATGACATTAATCTAATAGCCATCTGTACACTTGCCTCATAGACTGGAATGCAGCAGCTGTATGAACTTGGACAGTACGTGAGGAAGAGATATTCCAACTTTCTGAACAGCACATACAACCGGAAAGAGGTATATAGCAGAACTATCTGGAGGACAGTTCTCCGGCAAAGCAGAAGTATGGACTTGTGATAGATAAAAGCACATCCATCATCATATTCCTTTTATTAATACAAAAATTAAGGTAGCAGAACATTTTTGGAAGTCAGTCTTTTATGTCAAGGTAAAAACATAGACTCAAATCTCTAACTTCCAGTTCCTACATTCATTCTGATTCTTCCACAGCTCAGTTTTCTGGGTCTGAACAGCTCCACACCATCGAATGAATTGGGTATTTATCCATAGCGACCCAATATTTTTCTACCTTGTTTAAAGATGAATGCATGGGGAATGTGATGGGCCATGTTCACATACTTCATCCTGTGAATGAGAAGTCTCACACTTGTTTGGATGTGCTTGTCATATGGCACAGATCTATTGTGGGGAAGATACCACTACTATTTTGGTCAATACATGGGGGGATGCAATGATGGGAAGGCATAAAAGACCATAGCTTCCAAGAAAGACTTTGTTACCCACTATGGTTATAAGTGCCTTTATCCCTGAGTTATAGCAGGTGGGTCATATCAATGTATCTCTGACACTCAGAAGATGGAAGGCTTCCATCTTTAAAATCATGTTTTCTAATACTTTCTAGCTCAGTTGGAAGGTTAGATCCCAAACTGAAAGATGCTTCAGCAATTTTATTTATACAAATGAAGTAGAGCCCTATAGAGTTCTAACTAATAGCTTCACTGTTTTGATTCTATGCAAAAACACACAACTGAAAACAGGAAGCCAGGATTGATGAGTTGAGCAAAGTTTCTTTGTTGTTGTTTTGTTTGATAACTTTTTGCCATTCTATCTTCAGTTTTATATCCAAAGTACAGATTATGATCGCACCATTATGAGTGCCCAGTCATACCTATCTGGCCTCTTTCCACCAACTAGCAGCCAAATTTGGAACCCTGAGCTTCTCTGGCAACCTATTCCTGTTCATATTGTGCCAAAAGCAACAGACAGGGTGAGTACCATCTGAATACTTCCTATAATGTCTTGGCTTTCCCCAGAAGAGAAAATAAATAAATAAAATATTCTATTCCCTTTGAGCTCAATCTAAGGGAAAGCATCTACTGGCTGACAAGCATGTCACAGGTCAGCTGTAATAGCTGCATGAAAATCCTTGTTCTATAGTTTCAGAATACCTGTTTTGTCAACCACACTACTAGTTTCTTCAAGGTACAGCTCTACAACTACTACTTGAAAAGACGCTTTTGGACGGTATTGCAAGGAAGTTGCCCTAAAACAGCAGAGAACAAGTGTTCTTCTGAGCACCAATCAGCTAGACAGACCTTCCCCTCCTTAGCATGTTGTCTCTTTGCTTATTTAAGGAATGGGATTTACATCAGCCACTGTAATGACCTCTCAATTATTACTTTCCTGTTCTGGTAACACTGAGGCACTCTAATTACAGACAAGGGCCCTTTTATACTCAGTGCTATACAAACACTTAATGAAACTAGCATGTGCCTTACGGTTCATAAGAGCAGTCCTACCTGAATGATAGGTCTTGTAGAAGATTTGCTGTATGCATCTCTTCCTGGCTGACTCAGATTTAGATTTTAATGTCACTGGCTCCTATGACAAGGACTGTGTAAGGAAAAATGTTAAGTAAGGACCAAAAAGTTATTGAATGTAACACCAGAAAAGTTAATTTTGTTCTGCCTTTGAGGATAGAAGTTGACTTAAAGGAAATGTACACAAAAGACCTATTAAATATCTGCCTGTCCAGTCACCAACATCAGAAGAGGGACTCTTTCATTAGGGATGGCCACACTTACCTGTCCAGTGGCATTTCTCCATTTTAAAGCTATGCTTGAAAACAGGTACAAGGAGAAGGGGTTCCCACAAACTTGATTAGGCACAACATAATTCAGCTTGAAACTTGCTTCTGCCCCTAAACAAAAGAAAATGTTGTCACTATTATTTAAAGATGGAATATTAGGGGAAGTTCCTATGCCCTAGGATGTTAAAAGCATCAGAATGGTCAGAGCTTTGGCCAAATTACGTCTCAAAGTTATTAGGGGCATCACAGTGAAGTGCCATGAGCTGTTTGTAGACTACAAACTCATCTGTAGAAATGTATAGTACCCTATCACTTCTTCAGCTGCTTTGGGACTGGGTATTGATGTTTCACTTTGGGTGATGAAACACTCCTCTGCAGTAATTGAAAAATCATGTTAAATATGCAGACCACCTGGAAAAAAAAAAAAAAAAAAAAAAAAAAAACATTGTTGCCTTGTTAAGCCAGGTGTTTTCAAGCCCTAAGCAACACAAAGTGGGAAACTGAGGCCAAATACAATCCTGTAAAAAAAAATTAAAACTAAAATAATAATAATAAAAAAAGCAACTAATCAGAGTTTATTTTTCAGCCACTGAGATCTATCAAGACCTGACAGGCAACAGTACTGAGCACTGCTTAATGAAGCCAAAGGGAGTGGCTTAATTAATAAGACCTAGAGGGGGGTAATTAAGACACAGCCAGGGAGACATTTGTTATTGTGTAATTAAACATTCCCAAGCTTCATATTGCAGCTTTGAGACTTCAACCTGCAGTGTGCTTCTGTTACAGAGACAATATACCCTTGGAAATCTGTCCAAGTGAAAGTGTGCTACTGTCAGTTGGTGGCTGCTGCAAGCCTCATGTTGATTAATCAAAGAGAAAAGAGATGTACTCTAAATGCTGCATGCTAATGTTCATCCCAAGACAGAGTAGAACTTCTTGCACTTTAAGTCCTACATAAGCCACAGATATTCCACTTTAACAGCATGGAGTTTTCCTAGGAGCCTCTACTGAGAGAGAATTTATCTACTGTACATTAAGTCTGTTCTATTACAAAGTTTGTATGGTTATAGGATAATATTACTGCTGGGTTAAAAATGCTCTAGGGATGTGGCATAAAGTGCTGAACCAGCACAAGCTTACTTTGCTCATCATAACTTTTTATTGGCAGACTTTATTAGGTATCATCTGGCTTAGCTACCATCTGTCCTTCTGCAACTGGCATAAAACATATATTTGCCAACACACAGAGTTTAATGGATGCATGTGTATTTACACACAGTTCAGATCAAATGCGTACTATCAGGTGACCTCATAATGCATACATTCGAAATTATTAAATATGAAACAATGCCTCTAAACAAGAGCAGAGCTATTAGGCTCATATTTTTGGATATTTCAGGGGCACAATTTGTCATTCACATTTCAAGCTGTGTCCATTAAGTGGTACTTAAAATGCTTATCATAATGCACTACTTCTCCAAAGAGCTGAGAGCAAGACGTGCAGACTGAGAAGCAATTCAGATTCCAGTAGTAGATACAGTCAAGCTACAGGTAGTGAGATTCACAAATTAAAAGAGGTAAATGGTATCTTTTTAAAATTCCTGATCATGGACCCTGACCAGTTTTCCAAAGCAAACCCCTGACAGACATGCATTCTTCTCAAAATCAGTTAGACTGATGGAAATCAAGCTATCACAGCCACAGGTAGCCACTGAAAAGTCAAGCTACTACAGTCCATTTCCTCTATTCATGAATTCATGATCAAGGTATCAAAATGAACTGTTATGGAGTAGCTGCAGCGGGGTCAATAACCATTCATCTCACAAATATTACATCAGCAATCTCAGAAACAGAGAAATTAGAGGTGTGTTCATTAGTTCTACAACTATTTTAAGTTTTACTTCTGTTTCAGAGGCTGCATTTTCCTCTGAGTGATTGTCCCCGTTTTGATGAACTTCAGAATGAAACCCAAACATCTAGTGAATTTCAAAGTAGAATACAACCATACATGGTAAGGCAAAATAAAGATTAATGTTTTCCATCTTTATTTAAATATATCTTTATTTAAATCTTTATCTATCTTTATTTAAAAAATATTTATCTATCTTTCTTTATCTTTGTCAATCTTTATTTAAAATAAAGATGGAATTGTGTTGTTACTTTTTGCTAAAATGACTAAAAAGTCCTGAGGGTTCTCTTAAAATTAGAAATTTAGGCCAATAACATTTAAAAGTATGTTTGATACATTTATGCATTTCTCATGTTTGCTTATTTGTTTATACTAATTTGTATTTTAAAATATGAATTTAACATTCATTTTTAAGACTATTTAGAGCTGCATATAATTAAAGTTCAGTGATCCAAGGGGAGAAGAAATTCATGGATGCAGCAATTTCCAGTTAAGCAGGGCAGCACAAAATCAATTCTAAAAATCTGATAAATCTCCTGAAACTTAGGAAGGTTTAGGTCTTGCTGCTGTGATTTTCTGAAGTTGACACTGCAACAGATGCTCTTATGAAGACAGGATGAGAGAGTTGGGGTTGTTCAGCCTGGAAATGGGAAGGCTCTGGGGAGAGCTTATAGGGGTCTTCCAGTACCTAAAGGGGACCTGCAGGAAAGGTGGGGAAGGACCCATTGTCGGGGGTGTAGTGATAGGACAAGGGCTAATGGCTTTAAAATAAAAGAGGGTAGGTTTAGATTAGATATTGGGAAGAAATTATTTACTCTAAGAATGGTGAGGCACTAGAGCAGGTTGCCCAGGGAAACTGTGGATGCCCCATCCTGGAGGTGTTCAAGGACAGGTTGGATGGGGCTTTGAGTAATCTGACCTAGTGGTAGGGGTATTGGAACGAGGTGATCTTTGAGGTTCCTTCCAACCCAAACTATTCTATGATAACGGAGAAGTAAAAAAGCTTAACCAGGCAACACTTCGATTTGTGTAAATTTCTCTCAGACATGCATTTTGGGTCCATCATAAGATATACTTCTGTTTTGGTTCTGACACAAATATTCATTCAGTGATCCAAAATTTCGCAACCCAGTGCTACTGCAGACTGTAGGTACATGGATGGCATACCTGCCTCAAGCAACCATGTGGACAGTAGTTGCTCTGCATAGTGGTTATTGCTGCTCTCATATGTGTGCAGTACACTTTCTAATAGCACTACTGAACTAATAAAGCAGGGGTCTTGTGTTTCTAATACCCTGACACTCTCTCAGAGTCACCTCAGGTTTACCATGCTTGTTGGGCTAAACCCAACATTTATTTTTTTTTCTTCCTTGGCTTCTAACTTTCTGCTAGCTCAATTACTTTGGTCAGATTCAGTCACCTGCCAGAGAGGTGTATTACAGCTTCATAGAAGTCCTCTCTTTCAGCTGCCAGCATGAAACAGGTAATGCAGGAATAAGGGATATTATCCAATCCCTTTACTCTTCTGTGGTAGTACATAGAAAGAATCCTTATGGGAACTGCTGTGAAACTATTACTTAGACAATTGGCCTCCTTTAAATAAGAGAAGGAAAACCTTGTTTCCTCTTCAGTTTCTTTTTGCCTTATCCTGAGTGTTTGCCTCTGCTTTTTTTAAAAAATATATATATATATACACTTTCTATTTTTACCACACCTATAGTCTCATATTCCTTTGCCATTAGTGCCTTCTTTTTCCTTACTTCTGAGGTTTTGAGGTGACAGAGCAGTTGGAAGAGGGAGAGAAGGTGGCAGCAGTGAGAGCACCAGACTTACCTATAGCAGGGCTGAGCAAGAAGCAGTGTCAGAAATAAAAATCAGCAGCTAAAAATGTTTACAAAATGAAAACTGCAATCAAAATCTTCCCTTATAATAGTTTCACCTACATAAAATTAAATACTAGTGTGTTGCCAGGTTGGATGCTAGTGAATCTGTATGTATATACGTTCTGTATGTACTGAGTATCTGTGCTGTATTCTTCACTTTTTTTTTTCTTTTTCCCCCAGGATTTTTTACAAACAATGGCAGTTAACACAGGGCTTGAACTAAATCATCTTAAAATACTTGACAATTTCCAGCTCTGGAACACATACGATACATTATACTGTGAGGTAATAACAATGCAGTAGGGGTTGGGAAAGAAAATAACTCCAAGATATGTTTTAATTAAACAATGCCAATGTGGTTTCATAGGAATGAGCTGCCTTCTCTCTTGAATTTGCTTATTATTTTTATCACTGAATCTGAATCCTACTTTAGTGCAATGGTAAAAGATACCCCAAAAACATGGTTTACAGATTGGAAAACTAATGTTTTCATTTGATATTTTACCCTGAGGCACTGGTACCAAAATCTACTCCCTTTGTTCCCTCCTTTTCCTTTCCAATATGTTGTCACAGAATTATTTGAGCATGCTGGCTGGGTTGTATTTATGAATTTTTAGCAGAAAAAAGAAAAAAAATGAAGTTATTTGGTTTAATCTATCAAAAGGTAAACATCAAAATACTTACATGTTGAAAACGAGAGGTAAGATTATGATCTGCAAGTTAGAAAATTAGGAGGTGATGATAGCTCAGAGTGAATGAAGTCAGACTCCCCAAGCATGGGATGATTTCATCTGGTCCCAGTCAATATCAGCAGTACGTGAAGGTTGTTGAAAATACCCTCCATTTAGAGGTACCTAGGCACTGTAAGACACAGTCATTCTTATGTGATGGGAGAGTGACACTTGTCTGTAAATGACCAGTGATGGAACTGGCATCTGGACAACATCATAGAAAAGGTGGGACAATTACGAGCTAGATGGTACCCTGAAGACCAACTAGTAGAAGACAGATAAAGGATGTGTCTTTCACACTAGCAACCCCCCCAGAAAGTACCATTATAGCAAGAATATATTGTACAATATATTCTTGTACAATCTCTACAAGAGATTGCCTCTACACAGATGATTCAACTCTTTCTGTTGATCCCCATTCCTGCAGAGGGTATTTCAAGGCATGCTGAAGCCACAAATGAACAAAGAAATGCAGGACAGCCACACATAGTCCATATATAGTACTGTGAAGTTGGACAATAGAAAGATGGGTACAGAAGAAAAAAACAACATCATTTTGTTTTCCTTTATCACTAGGGTATTCACAATTACTCTCTCCCTGTATGGGCCACCAAAGATGTAGTGGACAAGATGGAAAAACTGGCAGAGTTGTCATTATTATCACTATTTGGGGTTTATAAAACAGAAGAGAAGTCACGACTACAAGGAGGTAAATCAAAAATGCTTAGCTCTCAGAAAGGAGGAGACAATGCTTACAATAACATACAACATCCTATCACTTTTGCTCATGCGAAATTATTTATCAGCATCTTGATTTGTAACTATAGATATTAGATGCCATATTAAGCATGATAATATGTGCTGAATACTGAGATTTGTATGGATTGGGTACTGAAAGAAAGTATAAAAATGAATGTCTTTAGTTAATTATCCTATACATTTTAAGAGATTAAGATTTTGGTAAAGAAATCTAAGGAAAAAATTGAGGCCTCATGAGTATAATCTTCACTTGTCTGATATTAATTTAATTTCTCCAATATTTATTGTTGTTGTTTCTTGATTTTTTTCCCCTTCAATGTACTGGTTATATGTTGTGCAAAAACCTTGGCAACACAGTGATAGCTGTCTGAGAGCCTGATGTAAAGCTGCTCCAACACAGTCTGATCACAATGGAAGATGAGAAATTCAAGTTATGTCTATATTGCAAGAACTGGGACTGCTGATTAGCTCCAAAATTGGGGTGCACAGGCTGTGCACATTCTGGCTATGCACTAGGACAAGACTAGCACAAGATTCAGCATATGATCCCCCGGTGTCCATGAATGGGAAACTCAGACAAGTGATCTTGAATGTCCACAGTCTGGACTGTCTGGTGCAAGGCTTTGCAATGCGCCTACCCTGCAGTCTAAACCTAGGTAAAGAATTAATAGCAGCCTCATCATCTGAGCATAAACATCACTGCGTCAAGCCATATAATAATTGCAGGCTGAGACCTGCACTAAAGCCCGCTAGCTGGTAGCTGGCCATAACACCAGGTCAGAACTTTTTTAGTGTTAGTAGGAATACTAGTACGCCTTTTTCCTCTAGGATGATACAAATTGTGCTGCAAGGAATTTCTGCTACCTTAGTTCCACTGGCTTTGGAGTATCTCTGGTTTGGACCAGAAGTACAAAAGAGCTTTGGAAAAAACAAGAACCGATACTATGTGACTGGCTGGACTGTTAAAATATTTCTTCAGCATCTAGAAAGGAAGAGGCTAGCACAACTGTCATTATTGCAACACTTAAAAAAAAGACGTCTCAGCATAACAAAACTGGAAGTGTCATAAGGCATAATTCTCATAGTTCTAACTGATTTCTGTAAAGCCCATCATTTCAGTTGACCTGGATAATGAATAATATATTTCCCCTTTGTAATTTATTCTCTCTAGTTATGTTCTTGAGGAAAGCTGAAAGAAAAAAAAAAAAAGTTTGAGGCCTGAGTAGATGTGTTCTGTTTGACACTCAAAATCTTTTTTTGTTTGTTTTTATGCAAATGTGGTATCGGTATTTTCCTCTTCCTTTTCCCCATCTTTTTTTTTTAAGGTGTCCTTGTGAATATTATTCTAAATAGTTTTAAACAAGCTGCCAATTCTTCAAGAGAAAGAAAAATGGAGGTCTACTCTGCTGTAAGTATCTTCACCTTTTATAAATATTGCTATGATTTCACTAGTAAAAGTCTCTGAATGAGAATAATCAGTCTCCATGTAAGTTAAATGAGAAAATAATATATAGTTCAGTTCTACTAATAAGCTGCACACAGGTCAGTACCAGAATACATCAGGACCATGATTCACACCTCAGTTTCAGTCAAACTGTATTTAGTAAATACATCTATGTATTTTATCTTCTTTTTCTTTCTTTTTTTTTTTTTTCTGCAACTTATTGATGCAGATTCTGTAAGTTGCATCTTGCTTTAAGTGCTTCTAACCCAGAGAAACTGACATATAGCAGAACCCCAGCTGTGTCTCCAAACATATACACATGAAAGGGACAGTACAGATGAGTATTCTTTTTCTTAAAAAAAAAAAAATATATATATATATATATATATATTATTTTATAGGTTGAAGAGGGTCATTTCATTCAGACCAAGATCCACTTAGCTTATTTGCAACCCTGTCTCAGGCAGCGGCAGGGAAGAGCATGAGAATAATGCCAGCATGGGGTGATTCTTCTTGTGATACAACCTCCCAGCAAACTGTGGTTTATGGACTTCCTGTGACAGAATCTGTCACAGATTTATTTTTTTTTTAATAGCTCTTGACAGACCTTCTTCTGACAATTTATCTACTCACTTTTTAAATACAGTTGTACTTTGGCCTCAGCAACATCCTGTGGCAATGACTTCTAAAATTAAAAGGAAGAAAAAAATCATTATTTTCTTTTATTTATTTATTTTTAAACTTAAGGGTTTTTAAACTTAGGGGTTTATCTCCCTCCTAGCACCTCTATTGTGAGAAACAGGGAATGGCCGTCCTTGGTTCCCTCATGAATTTACTTTTTTTCTGTCTCATCTCTTCTACCTTTCCTTTTCTGAGACAGAGTCCTAATCTATTTAATCTTTTCTCATACAGAATCTGCTCTATATCCTAAGTTTTTACTGCTGCATTTTCTGTGTATTTTCTAGCTCTAGTATATTCTTTTTGAGAAGGAAGAACAAGAAGTGCATACAGAATTTTCATTACTGTTTTAATATTGTGGGACCATGTATACTCAGTATTTTTGAAACCGATCCTGAATAATAATTAAAATGCAGATGTTAGACTATAGTATAAACAAGCTTAGCAAACATATATACAGAGATACCTACAAAGTTTAGATATCAAGTTGTTTGGATTTCATTTGATTCAACACCTCCTCCTGGATTTCTTTGTAAAAGAAGGCATAATGGGAAGAGGAAGAGATGCAGGTGGGTGGTTGGAGGATAACAGATTCTGTCAAAAATAGAAGCCAAACTGTGTAAGTAAAAATGTAAGAAACCACATCTTAAAAAGTTCTGGAGCATACGTAGGGGTGAAGAGAACAGTCTTTGTATGCAACTATTTGGTGTAATATCTTAAAAAGGACTTGTATCTTTACTTGAAATGTGATGAGATGCACTACCTTGTACAGTCTTAATCTGAACTTGTAACCAAAAAGCATTCCTGAAGGAAGGAGGGTTGAGAGGCGATGCACTGAAAAAAATAGATTTCTCGGATCAGATTTTGTTTTCCTCCAGTATTTCGTCTCTGAAATATTGCCGAAAGATGTAAGACACATACTGAAGTAACTTTTTGAAAATGCCCCCGATGTCTGTAGTACTCTGTTAACATTTTGCCTGATGGTGAATATACTGAATAAGGTCTTATTCTTAAACAGGTTTTATTTTACCTGGATTTCTTCTCCCTCTCTATTCGTTTCTCTCTTCTCATGATTCTGGTAGTTTACACTTCACTGAATTTCAAAGATGGATTTTTTTTTTCCCCCAATAGCATGACACCACAATTGGGGCCCTCCAGATCGCTCTCAATATTTTCAATGGAAAACTGCCACCATATGCTGCTTGTCAGTTTTTTGAACTCTACCAAGAAAGCAGTGGGCAAGTATCTTCTCATCTATGTAAGAACAAGGAGTGTTTGGAATTTGGTTCCCTCTTCCCCCTAAATTATTTTTCTCTCAGATACCGTGAAAAGATACTAATTTGTTTTAAAGTGATATTTCATTGAGTAGTCCACAGGCACAATGTTATATTAAAAACAAGAAAAATTACATTTGCTGGATATGCATGTAGCCGTGTGCTTTGAGAAACAGGAAGAAGAGGAAAACAGTTTTATCAGTTGGAAGTAAGTGGTAAAACAAACTTACCTGTTTCTTCAAATGATAGCAAGCTTTTCCAAGACATCTCATAAATCCCAAGGTAAACCAGGTGGTTTGGAAGAGCCAGAAGGCTCTTCTAAAGGACCTTTTGACCTAACTGGTGATCTGTGTAGTAACTGGCTTTTGCAAACTGTCTTTTAAATATCTTTTACAAAACTTCCATTTGAAGAACAAGTTCTAGATTAGGGCCTATTTGCAACATCTGTCTCTCCCTAAGAAACTTTTATTTAAGAACTTTTAAAAATAAAATCTTTTCAATGTCGTTAATCAGGCAGTATAGCATTGAAATGCATTATCGGAATGACTCTTCAAAGGACCCTTACCTGCTCACTCTGCCAGGATGCACCTCTTCTTGCCCACTTGAGAAGTTCACTGAATTAGTTTCTCCTGTAATTACGGAAAGCTGGTCAAAAGAATGCGGGAAGAAAGACAAAACAAAAGGTAGCGTAACAGCACTGTATTTTCTATATAAGATATATCAAGGGCTCCAAACTTTGAACCTTTCACAAAATATGTTCATCTCCTTATAACTAGTATGGACCAACTTTAATATAGACAAAGAAAGCAGATATAAATTAAATTTCTCTAAGAATGTGAAGGATAGATTTGCCTACCAGTGTGAAGTTAGTGCTATTATTAGCATACTCACATAAGGAGCTATGTAAGGACATGACCAAAACTAGAGTTCATGTTGTTGAAAATGACAGAAATGCAGGTGTAGGTGCTATGCAAGGAGTCCTGTTTATATTAGATGCACAAGACTTTCTGCAGATACAAAGCATAAATGGCTTGCACATGCACAGTAAGATTGAAGCATCTGAATTTCTGGCACACGCACCATGTATTGATGATACCTCAGCTTCCACTATACGTGTACAGTGCAGCGGATCCATGCAGCTACAGCAGCTGTTTGCCTTGAACTACTGACAGCTGACAACCTTTGCCAAATTACTCTCTTCCTTCCTGGATATTATTTCCAAGAGGGAAGTGAGGGTCAAGGCAACACTTGCTGCTTTCCATTAGTCCTGGTATTTCCCCCTTCCTGCATATACTCAGTGTTTTGCCGATCCCTGATGAAACTCCTGTTTGCATTAACTACACATTCAATGTCACACTTGCCCCTTGAAAACCTAGCAGTAAGATTTGATCGTGTACAGGAAACTATCTACATGTTTTCAGGATTTAAGTGTATATTTTCATACCCACACTGCGTATGTCAGTAAATGCAGTCCACGAGATCTTGACAGAAATACAAACAAAATTCAGCTATGAAGATATTTCCATTGTACCTATTTGTCATTAGACTGGTATCTTTGTATCTAAGATGACATAAATATATGTCTTTCTTTAATACTCTTGTCCTTTATTTTTTTCCTTTACAGATATTTTTATCGGATTTGATGTTGCTGTTGGCTTGTTGTTCATTTTTGACCTTATACTGCTCTACCTCCTTTATCATTATGGACGCTGCAGGCGCAGAAACAATTACCAAGACATTTAAAGGAGAGGCGAAGAAATAGGAGAGAGAGCAGCTAGACATCAGACAACTCTTAAGTTGCTCTGGTTTGTATCCATCAGTTTAGTCTGGCCGAATTAATCTCCAAAGCATGTTCAAAAAACTTGAAGAGCTGAGGTATCTGTGGCCTAGCTCCTAAAAGACTAAATATCTACAGTGAGAAACACTGTAGAAATATGTTGTTATTAAGCATTTACATTTGTAAGAAGAATAAATTATTCCAATGATTTTCTTTAGGTTTTACACTGCTATTAAACATTATCATATCAAATACTCGAGTGAAGGGATACTATTGCCTTTTTTTAAATTTATTTATTGCTTACTACCCTTTAGACCTCTGCTTCTCTCTCACCCTGCTCAAGGAGCCTTTCCTGAAAATCATAGGCTGCAATATTTTTCTTACTTCTATAAATGGCTATTTTGATGATACATAGGAAAATGTTTTCAGTGAACAGAAGCTGCAAGTACTGTGCGAGAAATATTCATACCAGCATTTTCACCCTGGCCTCCAGCTAATAAAAGCCTGCAGCCTGTTCCTCAAAGGAGTTATACTGCTACAGCTCTCACTGAAATTTGTAGAATGTAGTGGGGGCACTGTCACATAGCCAGGCATCAAGAAGCTTAATGCAACAGGGTCTTGGTCAGTGCATACAGATCCAATAATACATAGAGACAAATAATATTTTCTGTAACAATACTTCTTTCCTATTTTTCTGAGCTCTCATTCATGGATGACCCTTTGCCCTGCATCTTTTCTTTGACACATCTGTACTTTGTCTTGATTCAGGTCCCTTCTATAATCTTAGTTCTTTGCGCCACTTCTTGAATGATTCCTCTGGCTATCACTCTGTTAATCATTTTAACATTTTAATGCTTGCTTTACTCAAAAACAAAATTAAATAAATAAATAAATAAACAAAACCTTGCTCAACTTCAATTCAAAACACCTATGTTCTCAAGATATCAGGACATGCACTGGAAGAAAAAAAATAATACTAATAAGGATAATTCAGCTTTTTGTATGTTAATCTCTTCTGTGAAATATGTTTTATTTGTTTAGATTGTAAGCTCCTAGGGGTAGGGAATGTGTTTCTATAATTGTTCTCTAGTATCATGAACTAGTCTCATAAGCACTGACGTTGTATAAAATACTGCTAATCATCATATCTTCTGAACCAACATTTTTATCCTGTAGTCCTGCAGAGGATACTGTGACTTACATTACTGTGGAGAAGCCTTTCAAAAAATCAAGACACCTATACAGACAGGTGCCAACAGCAAGCTCAGCCTGACATACACAATGAGCAATCATGTGCTCAAGCTGATGAGTCCTATTCAGGTACAGAAGCCTAGAAAAAGCTGAGATGGAGCTGCTTAGCTCACACATAGCATCACACCAGTGTGGATATGCTGCTTTTGGACTGACTTTGACTCACGTCTGTGGGTTGCAATTTGAAGCACGGGACCTTGGGTGAAGTACCTCTGATCTACAGAGACCTGCCCTCAATATTACAGCAATGGACACATTTAAAATGTGATATTGTTAGATGTATGGATTTTAAATAGCAAAAATCAAGCAGAAAAGCAAAAACTTGTGGAAATAAAGTACTTTCCAAGAACCACCGTGTTTTCCTGCAGTAACTTCAGCTACTGGGGTGTTCACCTTTTGAAGAAATATTTCCCACTTTGTAAAAAGGTTTTAGTATTGATATTTCCTGATTATTTCTGAAATTTCCTGAATATTTCCATTTCATCTATTTTAGGAAATATGACAATCACAGGATGGATTTGATTCCTACATGGTAAGGATCTTTTCTTACACAACAATTGAGGGAAAAATTGTCAAAAAGTGAAAGGCTATCCTTAAATCAGATGTTTTGGATATACAGGCTCCAGAATTTAACTAGTAGTTCTTATCCTCGGTGCAAAAACTTGAAGAAATGTCTGTATTGTATTCAAAAATTTTATAGCAGCTCTGAGAAACAAGTTTGAGATGTTTTGGTTAGCAGTGGAATCACGGTAGGGCAGAGCTTAGCATAAACTGTAAAACTGAACCTGGATCCTGAAAATATATACTCAGTGACAGCCTGATGTCTCTGTTACCACTCTGTTACCACGACCACAGTGCTACTGGCACTGACTTAAAGATAGATTTAGTATGTCTTTCATTAGAGGTAGTCAGATCCTTGACAAGAGGAAATATGTCATTGACTGATCATGTGTAGTAAGAAGCAATTCTGAGAGATCACACCGTTGGTCAGTTGCACTCCACAAGAAGCAGAATGAAGCATGCTTTTCCCAAAATTGCTTCTTACAAAAAGAAGCACATCCAGACAAAGTAAAATGTGAAGTGCTTGAGTCATCTTTTGTGGCTTATGCTACTCAGGCATAAGCTTTTACAAAGGATTTCAGCAGATGAAGCAGTTCTAGTTGCAGTAGAAGCTGTCATGAAGTAATTTTATTGAAGACACACCTTTTTTCTTAACAGATAGCACTGAATGCAAGTTGCACAAAATGTAATGGATAGATTCAGATCTTGTAACTTCAGAATTAATGAAGTTACAATAAGGATGTGATACATTAGTAACGTAAGCCCATAATCTCATTTATAGTAAAAACACTTGGTCTTGCTCTAAGTAAAGTATAATTTTTCCAGTGGAGTAAAAGGTTGTGTTACACGAGCTTTTTTTTTTTTTTTTTGGTTGGTGGTTTTTTTTTTTTTTTTTTTTTGTTTTTTTTTTTTTTTTTCACTTTTTAGCCACACTTACAATTTGCTCAGTAGAATCTGCAGACTGTGATTAGAAAATAACTCACCTCCAAGCAACCTGTAGCATGGCAATAAAGTACATTAAAGAAACAATAAATTTGTAATTGTAGTGGACTGAAAAGCAATGCAACTTTTGGTATGCCTATAGTTTTCATATAAATTGAATGCTTAGTGTTGCTCCTGCTGTAAAAACAGACTTTTAAAGCACTGATGCTTTGACATGAATAACACTAACAGTAATGACATCAAGCTCTTCCCTTTGCCCTCTAGCACTGCCAACATCTGCCTCTACTGTAATTACTGTAGTGACTATGCAGCTCTGCAGCAGGGTTTCCTGGTACATACGTCCGACAGAAATGCATATACAGCACTTTCCAGCTCCATCAGCAACAACCTTCTCTTACAGAACTGATTTCATTCTGGAACTTGTTTATGCACTGTCCTGAATGTTGCACACACTGGGGCAGCACAGCATAGCTATTTGACTTCAGAGTGATACCAGATCACTCTGAAGTACTCGAAGCACTCGTTTTCATTTATACCTGTAATGTAGAAACACTTGATCCAAATGATACTATTTCTTCTCACTGAAATACATTTTTTGAGGTATGGTAGGATACAGAAAACAGAATAACAAATACACTGGATTCATTAAAAAAATGCCGAATACAAAAAAATATGAGTTTGAATTAAACCACAGAAGAAAAAGGTTATGTTTCTAATTTTTTTCTCCACAAACAAACAAACAAAAAAAGCTAAAAATTTCACTCTGTGAAGACTTACATTGGTAGAATCTGACAGTGATGACAGGTCTTATTTGTAGGCATATGATCTTGGCCTTTACAAATCCATGTGGAGGTGATGGTGGCAATACTGCACAGGATTGCATCTTGGCATGAAATGCCTGAAGCTCCTATACTCCGTAAAGCACTTCTTATAAGAAAAGATAAGGATGAAAGGTGGATGTTTATCTACAAAGGACTAGCTTTATTGAGTTATACAATAAGGCTTCTTCATCAGAAATTGCCAAGTATTAACATTTGGGTACATTAACATTAAGGGTACTGAGAGAACTGGCAGAGGAGCTGGCCAAGCCACTATCCATCATTTATCAGCAGTCCTGGCTATCGGGGGAGGTCCCAGCTGACTGGCGGCTAGCGAATGTGACGCCCATCTACAAGAAGGGCCGGAGGGCTGACCCGGGGAACTACAGGCCTGTCAGTTTGACCTCAGTACCAGGGAAGCTCATGGAGCAGATCCTCTTGGGAGTCATCATGCGGCACTTGAAGGGCAAGCAGGCGATCAGGCCCAGTCAGCATGGGTTTATGGAAGGCAGGTCCTGCTTGACGAACCTGATCTCCTTCTATGACAAAGTGTCGCGCTGGGTGGACGAGGGAAAGGCTGTGGATGTGGTCTACCTTGACTTCAGCAAGGCTTTTGACACCGTCTCCCACAGCATTCTCCTCAAGAAACTGGCTGCTCTTGGCTTGGACTGGCGCACGCTTCGTTGGGTTAGAAACTGGCTGGATGGCCGGGCCCAGAGAGTTGTGGTAAATGGAGTCAAGTCCAGTTGGAGGCCAGTCACTAGCGGCGTCCCCCAGGGCTCGGTGCTGGGGCCGGTCCTCTTTAACATCTTCATCAATGATCTGGACGAGGGCATTGAGTGCACCCTCAGTAAGTTTGCAGATGACACCAAGTTAGGTGCGTGTGTCGATCTGCTTGAGGGTAGGAAGGCTCTGCAGGAGGATCTGGATAGGCTGCACCGATGGGCTGGGGTCAACTGCATGAAGTTTAACAAGGCCAAGTGCCGGGTCCTGCACCTGGGGCGTAATAACCCCAAGCAGAGCTACAGGCTGGGAGATGAGTGGTTGGAGAGCTGCCAGGCGGAGAAGGACCTGGGAGTGATAGTGGACAGTCGGCTGAATATGAGCCAGCAGTGTGCTCAGGTGGCCAAGAAGGCCAACAGCATCCTGGCTTGTATCAGAAATAGTGTGACCAGCAGGGCTAGGGAGGTGATCGTCCCCCTGTACTCGGCTCTGGTGAGGCCGCACCTCGAGTACTGTGTTCAGTTTTGGGCCCCTCGCTACAAGAAGGACATCGAGGTGCTTGAGCGGGTCCAAAGAAGGGCGACGAAGCTGGTGAGGGGCCTGGAGAACAAGTCCTACGAGGAGCGGCTGAAGGAGCTGGGCTTATTCAGCCTGGAGAAGAGGAGGCTCAGGGGCGACCTTATTGCTCTCTACAGATACCTTAAAGGAGGCTGTAGAGAGGTGGGGGTTGGCCTGTTCTCCCACGTGCCTGGTGACAGGATGAGGGGGAATGGGCTAAAGTTGCGCCAGGGGAGTTTTAGGTTAGATGTTAGGAAGAGCTTCTTTACTGAAAGGGTTGTGAGGCATTGGAACAGGCTGCCCAGGGAGGTGGTGGAGTCACCATCCCTGGAAGTCTTCAAAAGACGTTTTGATGTAGAGCTTAGGGATATGGTTTAGTGGGGACTGTTAGTGTTAGGTTAGAGGTTGGACTCGATGATCTTGAGGTCTCTTCCAACCTAGAAATTCTGTGATTCTGTGATTCTGTGATTTAAACAAATTAACATGAGTTGCTACTGAAATAACAGCAAATCACATGAACAATTGCATTAGATGGTCTCTTCTACGACTAGGCAACTTCACTCCTAAAGGGGTTTTAGCACTGGCAAGGCCTGCAAGACCACATCTAGTAGATCAGATGCAATGTGGATCAACAGATAAAAAGACATACCCAAATTCCATTTGTGCTAGTTTCTCTAATTTCTCTTCAAGTAGAGGAATGCCACTACTTCCTCTCCTAAGAATTATAGGACACTGCCAAATCCTTCCTTTCTGCAGATTGAGGTTCCCGTGATCTTTAAAAAAATAAAAATAAAAAAAAAAAATGTGGAGGCAGGAAGGATACTATTTTTCATTTCAAAATAGTGGCAAAAGAAAATAGTCTTGGGTCCAGCTCTCTTTTTCTGTATGTATCTGGAGTCATGTCCATGCCCTCTTCCTATCAGGAGCCCCTGATTTTACAGGACACAGGAATTCTGCTAGCTCATCTATCCTATAAACTACAGAACGAATGGTTATAAAATGCAGCATGATCATAAAGCCTTTTCTTTAGTAAGATGATAATTGAAAGGATTATATGGACTTTAAAACCTTGTAATGTGCTTTAACCTAAGGCCCAAACAGGTAAGAACATGCCCTCCATTCTCTGTGGAGGACAAGATACTAGTCATGACAGCATTTCAATCAATAATTACATGCATACTAACAAAACTCTGTAATCCTACAGTTATTGAGCTGACTGGGGATGTTTCCAGTACTTCCTGGAATCTCGTCTTCTATATTCTTTCAGCTCTAAGGCATTGTCAGAGCTTCTTCTGACTGCTTCTCAGGAAGCAGCAAAAGCTGAATCATATCTGTAGACTACTTATTTTTCAGAAGTTTTGAACCACACACTTAAGATGAAAATGGCTGTGATTAGTAAATTGCTGTTTGCTGTTCTACAGTTTATTCACTTGTGCAATTAATACAGAAGTTCTTTTACACTACGGAACGCATTATCCAGATCAGATGAGTTAAATGAACTCAAACACAGCATGTTTCATTCTTGTGAAGAGATGGGAACATTTAATACTGATAGAACCAGCCCTGCATGAGAATCTTGTGTATCCTCTGTAATACCCTGGCAGAAGAGAGCTGTATCAAGCAATTTATGCACAAGAAATAAAGATAAGGACTCCTCTTTTATTCGTAAAGGAAGATCTAGATCTAAAACACCTTAGTCTGTAAGTTAAGACCCTTTAAGTAAGTGCATGAAAATCTCTTTCTGACAAATAAAAGCCTTATTTTCACTTCACTGTTTGGAAAGACAGAGTTGGCAAAGACAGGACATATTAAGCTGTGCTGTGCACTGAGCAGCCAGTCTCCAGCATAGGTACTGAGTTGTCTCATCTTGTCTGCCTATTTGCTTTCACCTCTGAACTACTGGTAGGATGCAGGACAGGTAGGAAAGACTATAAATATATCAAACTGTAGTGAGCAGTATGAGCAGTTGTTGCTTACTCTTGCATGTTTTAACCACCAAAATTTGGTCATAGATGGGAATCCAATGGTTCTTCAGTCCCTTCAATTCTTCATTCTAAAGACCACACTTGACCACAGTACAGGGACTGAAATACAGTCTCTACTGATTAATATCTCTCCCTTTCTGACCACATGCTTAGGGATATTAATATTTTAAAGAAGCCATTAGCTGAGTTGTAGCTGCCTTTGTTGGTCTGTTTGGTTGGTATTTCATTATGATTTGAATACCAAAGACCATTCTCCATCATGAAATGCTGTTTTCATTAACGACAATCTCACTTGAGACTTCAGAGGAATCCCATTTTCTGCAAAATTGCAGGCAAGTATACAGTCAGTAGAAGTACTTAATAATTACTTACCTGATGCTTCAGACAAGTATGTCTGAAGAAAATGTGAAATTTCCATAACCAGTGCTTACGTTATCAAAAGCAAACTAAGGGCTCTAAACAAACTTTCCTGTATGAAATACAGGAATGAAGAATAAATGAATAAATGAATGAAGTAACTGCCACTTTATGTGCAAATGCACATTATGTGCAAATGCACATAAAGTGCAAACACTCAGACTCTTCTTGAATATGTCATTTTATAACAGCCTATCTTTCTGCTTTAGGATGTAGTCCTAAGTATATTTTTTATCAGTGAAAATACAAGGACTCATATAAAGTTCTATGATGACAGAACTTCACTGCTCAAGAGACCAAATATCCTGAAGTCACAATTATCAAAGTACTTCATTTCTGAGTCAGAAAGCTGCTATAGACTCTTACCTGTTCAAATACCATAGAAATAGTCATAGAATAGTATGAATTTCAGAGATTCCTAATAATAAAATCGAATAAGTAAATAAATAAGATTAAGTCTTCTGTCGGAAAATGATTGGAATGATCCTGAAGCTATTCTTTCTGTTCTCCTAGCATCTGCATATCTCCCAACACTCTGTGAAAAAAATGTCATTTTTTTCCAAAAACTACCCAAAAGTTAGAAAATAAATAAATAAAAGATATATATATATTTTTACATTATGTGTTTATATGTGCATTGAGCCCTAGTAAATGTTGCTGAGACAAGATCATTCAGGATTTCTACTAAGTCTGAATGAATACATGTGTATGAGGGAAGAAAAAGAGGAACTATGCACATCTGGATACCCCATCCTCATATCAATCGTTAATACACTAAGCAACTGATGTAAAACAGATAGCAAGCTAATACTGCAAATGGAAAGGAATACAGACAATCTATATGTTTAATTACGTACAATTTAGAAAGTTATTCCATTGAAGGAAAATATAAGTAGGAACAAAGCATTGTAAAGACTAATGGCATAGTTATAGTCTAATGCAAGCAGTAGAAATGCTAAATAACCCGAAAAGGAAGGAAAAAATAACTACGTCTTTGAGTACTCACATGATGCCCCAGTAACCATTAACAAAGCCTGAGGGATCAGGCCCAGAGGTTAGCTTAAAAACACAGCTGAAGAAGTATAAATTTAAAAATACTATAATATTAATAAAAATATAATCTTAATATTTGATTATTTTGAAGTTTTGTAATGCTTTTATTGAAAACCTACATTTATGAACTCTTTTGCCCTTAAATTTTGTCTACTGGTAAAATTAGATGTTTTAGCATTTTGTTTAATTCACCTGGTAAGCGCTAAGCATACCATACATAAGTCTTTTTTGTAGAGTGGACGGGCAGCTCCCCCAAGTGTTTACCAGCTAATGGGTTATGTTGCTCTGAGTAGTCTTTTGGCAGTACCCTACTTTGATACAAGAGGCTAGTCCTAGGTGGGTAGTGAAATGTCTCATTATATACTAGATACTGCTTTGGTAATCTGCAAAACAAAAGCATGAAAACCCATTTTTTTGTGGAAGCACCACAGATTTCCATTATAATAAAGCATACGAGACAAAAGGTAAGGGACCAGGTATTTCCCTAACTACATTATTAACAGCAGATGAAGCAAAGCTTGGAAAAAAAAAAAAATCTGTTGAGTAGAGAAAAGTTTTGTTCCAGATTAGCATCACTTATGGAACAGCAAGCATGAAAAAAAACTTTGTCAAAGGACTGGATCCCAGCTTTTGAGTACCATGCAAAAGCTATTTTAACAGGATGGTTTGCTGTGTGGATAATGTTTAGACACAACTTCCATTTCATATGCATGCAGACAGCAGTGGAGACCTTGGTTTATCTGTAGAAATTATAATCAATGTGGTAATTCTATGTTGGTTTAAAAACGTCCTTTGGGTATTTGGAGTTAATCTGGAGGGATTTCAGAGTAGTGAGTAAACTACAGACATGCTGTTCTCTAGGGAAGGCAAAACCATAGGAGCACTGGTTTCCTATCAACAGTGGCAAATACTCCAAAACAGGATCAGCATCACCCAGCTGCATGGTAAGCATGGTAAGAAGTCACAGTTATTTTAGGAGTTGATAACTCAGGGTGTGTAGGAACAGCTCCTCCTGGCAACTCTTTACCACTGTCCCTGTCACGCTTTATAAAACCAGGTAGGACGCTCTTCTGTACTTGTAACAACTGTCCATACTGAAAGACTTTGAAAACAGTAAGGACTCACATCACTTTTACCTACGGCCCCAAGAGCATTCAGAAAAGCTTGAATCACGATTTCTGACTGATTACTGGGAGCAGTCTGCCACCTACTGCATTTACAAGCTCCCTGCACCTTTCCACATAACCTGCAAGATCGTTTTAAATGGAATTTAGCCCACTTTGATGCTTCAGAGTCAAGTCAAGTTCATCTAGGGAGCTAAAAGGGCAGTTCTGTCCTTCCAAAGCTAGCCTCCTTCTTATATGAGTAGAAAAGAGATTATTAACAATTTTCTTCTAGGTCATGAATGCAGGAAGTTGATACGTAGGTTAGTGGCAAATGAATGAATCAGAAAATAAAAGACTTCACTCCACACTTGGTTCTGGGCTTAATCAGTAATTATTTTCACTCCTATTCAGTCATATTGAACGTCTAAACTTTAGACGATTGCATTTTGCTGACTTTCTGTTAGTCTGGGCCCATCTTAATCTGTGTTACATAGGAGGAAGGAATAGTTGCTTGATAGATCAGTATCTCCCTAGTGCTATGCACTAATTTATAGCATCTTCTATTGTACTGAAGTAGTGTGTGAAGTTTTTGTTTACTTTCTTCAACAAGTTATATACATATATATATATATTTATAACAACATTCATTATTGTACAACAAATATGTTACCTACTAGCCCAAAGGCATTGGCTTGAAATCAGAAGAACCAGATTTAGCTGTTTACTGAGTTACTTCTGTATACCTGAAAACCATTGTTGGAAGCTTCCTTAATCAACAACTTAATTTTTCAAATTCATCCTGCACAGAATTATTGATAATAGTAGGGAAAATATCTTAAGTCAAACTACTTAATTCCTGTAGTCAGCTAATGCAACTAAATCCAAAAATGAAAGAAATATATTTGATCAGAGTCTGTTGATACAGACATACCTTTGCTAAAGTCAATTTCCATCCTGAGCGTAGACCTTCCATCAGAATTTATCATTTCTCGTTGATTATAATGATGAATCCATCCCATCATATCTGGCCACTCAAATCTGACACTGAGAATTTCAGCTGTTGTCATTTGAAGTCAAATGCTATTACATACAGATGCAGTGGCAGGACGGCCACTCACCTCTCCTTGTCTGGATCCTACTTGATTGAGGTCTCCTTCATGCCACAGCAATGAGGAGCTTGGAAAGTTGTAGGCCAGATGTTTTTAGGCCCTTTAGTGCCAAGGGGACTTGGGAGCTGCCTGTCCTTACTACAGGCTCTGGTCTACTCAGTAGGTCTGAGATGGCAGGAGGGTTTAATGCTTTAATACCAAATTTACGTATTAGAAAATATTTAACATTATGTGGGATTTTGATTTATATGTGAGATACAGCAGTATGCTGAAATCACAACACCAGTATGAGATAGCAATTGTAATACACAGTGGAATCACAATACAAACTGAATCCCAGTCTCTAGGTGCTCCAGTCATGAAAAAGGAGGTTTTTATCCTGTAGATGCCTCAAAACACAGAAATAAAAAATAGTCTGGAAATCTTTAGATAGAACACTAAGAACACATCACTGTGCAGCCTTTTTCCTAGAAGTTTGTATTCTGCTACTTAATTTGTAAGAATGAATGCTGTATTTTTTTTCCATGTTAGGTCATGGCTCTCTCCTGAACCAGTACTTAGGAAGGATGAATCTTCACTGAAATGAAGTCCTGAAAGCTATCAGAGAGAATATGAGAGCCTGCGTAATGCTAGGAGTTACTTGGAGATTCAGAGTCAAGAACTCTAGGGTAATTGTGCATGACATTTTGGATCTAAGATCCATCTGCATCAGGGAAGGGGATGGCTCACTTAAAACATCTCCCAGGATCAAGGACTTTCGGGCTCCACCAGGAGTTTCAGGTGTAAATGGCACTTCAATCAGATGCACCTTGTGCTGTCAGCATATGGCACGCCAGCTCTGCCCACGCAGAGACCACGGAAGCTTCATGTGCAGTGGTAGGGATTTACATCAGAATGTAAGGCTGCATGTGGTTGATATAGTAAAAAATACCATCCCTATTGATTTTTAGGCATTAGGACTGAAATGAGGTGAAAAAAATGGATGAAGGGGGAGAACAACCTAGATAAGACACAAATAATACAAACCATATACACGTGAAGCTACAATAACCTTTGAAAATCTTGTAAACAGTTTCTGTAGCGAGCAGGGGCAGCTTTTAAGCAGCAGCAGACAAAATGTGGAAAGCAACGGGGATTGTGCACAGCTCTTTCTGTGCCATGGTGCTGGAGCCATGGGTGTCTGATGAAATCTTGTAATGAAACAATTGAATGCTTTGAGCAGCTGAACACAGTTCAGCGAAGCAGATCTGAACTAACGTGGACTGCCTGTTTGCCAGTAAACAGATAATTGCACTCTCTTGTTTAACTGACATTTCATGAAACTAAAATACATTTCGGTAAATTGCAAGAGGAGAATGTGTTCTGCTTGTAAATCGTGTTTATAGACAGAAAATGCTTGAGATTAAACTGAAGTAAAAATAAAACAGGTTCCCCACAATTTGCAATTTTGATTTTATAGCCAGAAGGTTTTTCATTGCTGCTGCTGTTACTGGTAGTGTTCACTGATGGATTAGAGTAGGGAAACATTAGTAGGCAATAAAAAGTTCTTTTGTTTTTGCAAACCAAATGTGCAGCTGCATCATTCATACATGGGTGCATTTCTCACATCTCAGCTACCATCCCTTCTAAAACGTAAAAAGCGGAGTACTGGAGAATGAGATTTATTTTTATTTTTTCCCCAAAAAGGAATAATGAAGGAATCGCTTTGATCCACATTCTTTCTCATAAGACTAAAATGAGAAAGTTACATCACTGTAAGCTCCTCTCCTCTTTATTTGCTTCACAGACTATTTTCTCATAGAAGAAAGGCTGGATATTCTCAAGAACTTTCTTACTCTTTGAAAATAGAGTTTTCTGATTTCCTGAAGTACTCAGGACAAAGTTAATAATTCCTTCTTGTTGCCTCATTCACAACCACTTTCCATTGGGCATTACAACCCCTCTCTTATTTCTTATTTTGAGTTTTGACCCTAGGCTGGGTGAATCAGATTAGTACTTACTTTTTCTCTGTATGCTGCAGTGGGGAATCGAGCATACATGCTCCTCTCATATGTCCCACTGATGTCAGCTGCAGTGCCTAAACAGAGAATCTGTTCTTTGATTTTCAGAGCTCCTTTTGGTTTGGCTGCCCAAAATTTAAATACATGGAAGACAATGAAGACAGATACATTCAAGAAATCTTACTGTGATTCCCTGAGTAGTTCTACAAAAAAAAATAAAAATAAAAATAAAAAAAATCCCACTGCTGCTGAAAAGATTCTGAGCAGTATTTAAAGTCACTTTTTAAAAAGAGGTGTTTTTTTTTTGTTACCTTAATTGCTGAATGTAATTTTTTGCCAGTTTCTCAAGATGTTAGCATTTCTATCCCTGAACTAGTATTTATATTTAGCTTAGCCCCTAAGAACCAACCTTCAGCAGATAAATTCACAAAGAATTTGACAATTCAAAGTCTCATTGAATTTCATAAGGCAGGAGCATGCTGTTCAATATGTAAGGCAGGTAAAACTGGACATGACATGGTATCACATAGATCAACAAGCTGAATAAGCCTGAAATGTATGCTATCTGCAGTCATGCTTCTATTAGTCATTATAGAACACTGGGAGAGAATCTAATAGCTTCCCCTCCTTCCCCCCCCCCTTTTTTTTTTTTTAACAGGAGAAGTAAGTGTGGTTTTGCAGAGACAAATGATTTTTAAAGCTTCTTCTAGGATATCTGGAGATTATACACAAGAATATAAAGAAAAAGAAAAAAAAAAAAAAAAAAGAACTTTAATGTGCTTTCAAGAAGTCAATCACTGGAATCACAAGGATGCTATGAATAGAAATTCATTCATGTTCCTGGATCACTCAGTGTACTGAAGAATGTCACAAAAATGTCAGTATGGAAATGCGTAACTCTAGAGCTCAAATAATAGAGCTGTTGTAGCATACACTAAATAAATCTCAGGCCAACAATCCAAGCAATGTGTATAGAACACAGTATTGCACACATATTCATTCAATAAGACTTTTCATCTCGTGGCATGAGTAAGGAAAAGATTCCATAAAAAAAAAAAAAAAAAAAAGCATATATAAACATGGAACTATTTGCCAAGACAATTCTAATCCTTTGGACTTTTCTATCTTTTAAAGCCTTTTGGCTTTGCAGTGTCAATATCGTACAGCTGTTTGTGTGTGTGGATGTCTAATTCTGTTTTGTGTTTTTTTTGTTTTGTTTTGTTTTGTTTTTTTAATAAAAAATCCACATAATTAGGATGTGGGTTTATACAATATATCACATCTAGACATACAACACCTGTCTCTCACAAGCACAGTAACTAGCAACAGACTTCAGTTGCTGTCCAGTAGAGATGATATTAAGTACATTTTGGCACTATGTTTTTCAGCTGGAGTCATCTTGGAGAAAGTCTAAGTTCTATTTTAGCAGACTAGTGAGTACTTTTTTTTTGCCCTGTCTTTTCCAGACTGATGCTCTGCCAAGCCTTTCTCCCTCTCCATCCTTCTATAACTGAATCTTCCCAGCATCCTATTCTATTCCTCTCCTGCAGACACTCCTATTCCCCAGAGTATTCCCCAAATCAGTCTGTCTCCTTCCCTAGATATTCCCAGGCTTCTCTCTCAGCCGCTGTTACTAACACTGTTACTCTCCTTACTCTGCTCCTCTCACCTTCCCTCCTCTGTGGGTTTTCTGCACCAGTCTCCTTGAGAAAAATGCCTCTTTTCCCTACATATGTGCTTCTTATGATCATAGCCTTTTTATTATTATTATTTTCTTCAAAATTTCCAAAGTTGTAGCCTCATAATTCTTGTCTTCCTGGTTCTCAGGTCTGCCTTTATGAAGCTCCTTATAAGCTGTTCCAAGGTTTTTACCTATTGATTCCCACATGCATAACATTTTACTATGCCATTGGCCTCAACTAGTACCTGTTTTCCAGTTCTAGTCTTATTTTTCCTATGCTCCAATTTCTCCTTCCCCTAGGCCCCTTGCACAGTCAATCCTTCCTCAATGCCTGTGTTTTAGGCCATTCTGTTGCAAGAGCTGCACATCACCAGTGGGAAGACAAGACTCATACATGTACCTTGTATCACAAAATGGTCTACAAAAGCCAGAAAGAGCAGATTGTTTCAGAAGACTAAGATGAAAAAACCTCAGGATGATCCGATGATCCAAGTATTTGGAAATTGTCATTGTTATGATTTCGCATTGTGTTCATTGAATCTGTTGTTTGTTTGTTTGTTTGTTTTTTTCAGATGTAAACAACCTGGCTAAATGCAATCAGAAGGTAATTAAGCAAACCTTTCATAGAGACAGTCTTCTAAGACTCTATCCATTAAAATGTAAAGAGTTAAAAGGTAATCTGTTGCTTATCTTCAAAAGACAGATGAAAGAGACTGAGTTATACAGAGCTATGGGAAGGTGAAGAGATCAGATGCTAAGATGGCAACATTTACCATCTGTACGTGGATGACAAAATGAGAAGAGTATCCGAATAAAAGAGAAGGGCTTATTGTAGCTGAAAGGAATTGTACGAACATGAATACAATTTCGAATGAATCACTGCACTGAAGATGCTCCTTATTAATAATTCAACAAAATTCAGTAACAGTATCATGAAGATAATTAGCTTATGCTGCTGTTATTATCAAGCTATTAGTTGAGATAATAAATAAGTTAGCATTTAACAAGTCTATCAGGAAATATAGAGTCATTAATAAGAAGCATCCAAAAATTACCTGTTAATATCATCGAGAAGATAAGTTATCAATATTCTCTGCATTTATTTTTAGCTAAAATACACAAAGATGCACAAAAATATGATGTGGGCTTTGAAGTGCTGGCACCCTCTCAGAATAGCCTCAGCGTACTTTTGGGATAACAAAGAGCAGAACAAAGAGCGATACAGTAATGTGTGTCTGATTCCCAGAAGACCCTCTGTGCATCCTGTATGTTGGTATCTGCAATAAATTCGGAGTAAAAGATAAAAAAATATGAAAGATTTTCAAAGGCTTTTTTGGTTTCAGGTAGGACTTGTACACTTATCTCCCCATTGTCCCTATGAAAATCTTTCTGCTATCCTCTAACAGAGAAGTCCTATAACTGGTCATCAAAATGTTACTGTTAGCTGCTGATCTAAAAATACAATTGTTAAGCATAGCCCCTATGAATTTTCCTACTAAAATCAATACAAAGCTGCAGTGTACCGCTTAGATACATTCTAAGATGAATGGACAAATTCCCATTATTTTGTGACAGAAAAACAGAGTAGTGGTCTCAGAGTAGATAACCCTGCACTGTAAATAAATTGCAAATAAGAAGGTGAACTGAATCTTCCCAATCTTACTGGAAAAAAATTTCCTTGTAAGACATGGAAGGGTTGAGGAATCTCTCCTTTCTCCAGAAGCTGACACAAAATTCTGCCCCACCATTACAGACAGTGCTGTCAAAAGAAGCTTTGTCCTTTGCTAACTGTTTCCAGCCTAGGCTGAAATTAATTCCACGTTATTGCTATAAACCTCAGTAAATCTATTTTGAAAACAACGGGAGTCCTGTTATTATAGGTTGTTTTAAAAATCATTTTATTTACTGCTGCTGCTCTTTGCTCTGTCAAAGTACTGCAGTGCTTGAAGAATTCAGCCATTCTAAACCACTGTCTTTCAGGTTAGGTGCTGACCACAGAAAGAGTTCAGCAGTGGACTAGAACGCTTCATTCTTTCTGGACTTCATTAATTGCATGGTAAGGACAGACTTCTGAGATTTGAGGTGGCCTGAACTCTTCAGCAAATCACAGTATTTAAACTGACAAGGTCAGGTTGACATTTGCAGTACTTCAAATGGGAGATCTAGAAGTAATGAAGATGGGTTCGCTTCTCCAAAATAGACTTAAGTAACTGAACATGTTATTTTTCAGGAAGATATCCAAACTGTGCTTTGCTATTCGTATTTTAATAATGAGAGTGGCCCTAATACAGCTTCTAACTCTGTAAGTGACTAGATAAAACTAAGGATGAAACAGTGCCTGTGTCACAGCTAACAATAAAACTGCTGTGGACTTCAATGGAGTGAGGATTTTGCTGACTTTTTATTATTATTATTTTTATCATTATTATTACTTTTAAATAATATTGCAACCTTTAAAATTGGAAGATAGCAATTCAAAAACTATTTTTTTTTTTTTTTGTATTCCAGGCTCTTCACAAAACTTTAAGTAAATGGCAAAAACAAAGCTACACCCCCTGGAGGTATCCAGTAGTATCACATCTCACCAGAAGAAATCACCCTGAAAACGAGAGTGCTATTGCCAGTACATGATTATAATTTTAAGAATGCTTTAAAACAGAATGTTTACGAAATCTTAATCTACTTTAATTCCTGAAAGATATTTTACTATGTTGTAAAATTTAGTTTCCATAACTTATCTGAACTACTAAACATACCTTTGTTTTCTTTTTCTCTGAATATTTATCTTTCAGATCCACTTTCTCTTGTATTTTACTTTAAATTTGTATCTTCCTTTCCTTTAATCATTCCCTTGCAATATAAACAAAGTTAACATTGCTTTATAACAAAGCATGTCCAAAAATAGAAGTAGAATATAAAAGAAAGACAGGTAAACACAGTTCACTACTGGAATGCTACTTTGAGCTGACTGAATATGCTGAAATATAATCCATGTTGCCTGATTAAAATCTAACTATGAAAATGTTGATTACTAGTTTTGTTATACCAATTTTATTATACAAATGTCATTCTTTGGTAATAAGCATCTAAGAAGCTGACATCAGAAAGTTGCTGTGCAATGCTTTTATATAATGGCAGCAATCCACGTTCAGCTTTGTAAATACAGCAGTCTTCTGTGATGTCATGTAGCAACCCTTGAATTAAATGTCCCCAAGGCAAAGCAGGGATGGAAGAAGGAAGGGAGAAAGGGGAGAGCACAAGCTGTACCTGACAGAGCTACTTCTGAGTGGCCAGATAAAAATCCAGTAACCGTTTCTGACTGAGAAAGCAGTTCTTGCCCCACTTGCTTCTAAGGGTACAGCAGCAGGCAGCGGGCACTCACTTCCTCTGCCAACACTCAGAGTAAGTGACCACAGGTAGGTCTGGTCTCAGGAAGACTTGTAACCTCTTTGCGCAAGGTTTAAGAACAAGCTAACAAACCTGGCTGAAAAAAAAATAAATAAAAATCACTCAAGTCAAAAATAACATTTAAATAAAAACTAATGAAATTCATACATTAAAAAAATAGGTGGTACAATTGCTAACTGTGTGTGAACAATGAGTAGAAGAGCAGTGATAGCCACCAACTAGCAGCTAGTTACACAGAAAAGGCCACACTAAAGTAAATACTTCTCTATCACCTTCAAAGACAGAATACCAAAGTTCTGCAACATTGCATAAATGATAGTCTCCTTGAGGGACAGTTAGTAATGCTAGAGCAATCTGTGCACTAAAATACAAGATGTTGTCTGAATTAATCCATATAAAGGAAAGGTGACTGCATCTGAGTAGGCTAAAGCTGACAGCATTTTACAGAATTATGTAGCAAATGAACCGTTGAGAGCATTAAAATGCAGACACACTGTTAGAATACAATACTCTATTGCTTGGAAGGGATTTTTGAAAAACAAAAGTCAAAGCGATGCCTTTCATTCAACTAATTATGGCATATTTGCATAAAGATAGAAATGCAGTCAAAAGTTCTGAATGGTATTACTCCAAGGAGTGATGCAAAGCAAGGATAAGTAACTGGTACTGTACAGTTTTTCAAAGCTTTTTCAAGATATTTCTTCATTCAGAAATTAATTTGAGAATTCAAGACTTGATCAACAAGATTAAATAGCAGTGTTTAATGGACTCTTGGTTAAAACCACAATTATTTGATATTCAATACCATGCCAGGAATGATGGTAAAGATAAGTGAAATGCAATCATTATGACGATTGTAGAGTACATACAACAGATTGGTCAGTTCAAGGCCAAGCTGTCAGCTACAGCACCTGAGCTGAGGTGAGAATATCAGACAGCAAGTGATAGGTGGTAACTCCAAGGCACTGAAGCTCAGTCACAAGAGCACATTATGATCTGACACCTAAAACATCCAAGCACCTAAGATATAAGTTGATTGGTGGCCAATGTTTCAAATTCATTATAAAAAACGTGTGATTGGTATAACACCGATAAGAGCAATTTATGAAGAAGCAAGGTGGAGAGAAGGGAGGCTGATAGACATGGAAAGGAGCACACCTACAAGGAGGTTCAAGAAGGAGGGATACCATAGCATGGCACAGCCTCAGGTGTACAAGGACTCTTTGGGGAGACAGGCTACTTTTACTGCCTAATGACAGTTGGGATGCTTTCATTTGAAGTTCTTAAAAATACAGGAATTCCACATAGAAAATTCTGTTTATACTTTCTAGACATCAGAGTTCATCAGAGCACAGTAGTACAGAGGTATTTTCATTGGTATTCTGCTCACCAGCATATCCGTCTCAGCAGCAATAACCTCCTTTCTGTACATGGTGCACCTCCACCCACTTTAAGAATAGCCAACATTTTCTGTTACCCCTCAAGCATCACATCACATCACATCTGTGCACATTTCAGACTGGCAATTAAATAACTTGTATTTGTCCAAAAGGCAAGTATCTCAGTGACAGATGCAGATGAAAAACAATGCCTATTCTGAGTGTTAAAGATACTGAATTAAAGATACTGGATAATGAAAGTAAATATCTTACTAATGGAGCAGAAAGGAGAAGCTAAAACACTGTTAGATTTTAAGAATTTTACATTTACTTCAAAGATACTTAAAGTCTTTCACATTTAGTTTCTACAACAGAGAGAACCAGAAATTTGCCTCTAACACGGAAAAAATGCTTAGGTACAACCTCTCCTCCCAAACACTCTGAGGTGTTCCAAATTCATATCTTGGAAGAAAATATTTTCTTCATTGTAGGACTGCAAAGTGTATAACCCAAATCAAGTTAACAGTTGTATGCAAAAAAATACAAAATAGATAGCAAACTTTTCCCCTACAAAGAAGGTCTCCCACATTACTTTCTCTCTTGCTTAGAATGACAAGAAATGGTATTTAGAAAGCCATTTTCAAGTATGTACTCTGTGATTTGTCCCAAGGATAAAATCCTGACCATAGCAAGAGTTCTCATGAGAGCTTTTCAGTGCAACCCAATACAATGACAACTTCATTATGGAAACAAAAATATAGTCAAAGTAAGCCTGTTCTTTAATGTGGTGATGATTTCTGTGGGTTTCTTTATTTGATTGTTTTACATTGAGAGAATTCTGAAAAAAAAAATGGTAATATGTGCCATATGGGCACTGGAAAACTCACTTTTTACGTAACACAGTATACTTAGTGAACAATCAGTGCGAGTGCAGGCACTGTCTGACATGACATTTGCCCCGTATCTCCTATTAGAAGACCCTCTTTTCTTTTTTTTATGGCTTCCATTGACAAGGATCAATTTCTCCACACTGAATAACTTCCACAATGAGTGTTTGAGAAATTTTGGACTAGACTTAAAACTGGAGGAAGATCCTACTGTTTTCCAGTATATTTAAAAAGAAAAAAGGAAAAAAAAAAAAAATACTTTCACTGAAATGGGGGTTAGAATATGTCATAGAATATGTCTGAGAAGCTCATAGGGGGGTTAGAACAAGACTGTCCATTGGGGAAGGAAAATAGTTGGATACCCTAACTACTTGTTATCCATTAGAATAATAGATCTTTAGAGCATTTTTAAAGGTTTTAACTTCCTTAATTTAACCAGAATGACCCCCCTAAAGCTGAGAGCACCTTCATGCAGAAGGAACCCCTATCTAAGTGCCATGCTTCCATTCCAGCATCTGTTTCAGGAATGCATCTGGGAGCACTCTAGAAGCAAGCTATAACATTAAGTCTTTGTTATTAAAGTTACCCACTTTGCAAAGTATTTGCAAAATTTACAGAAAAGGGAAAAGGTCCAGTTATGGCTGCAATGCTTTCTGAAGGCCATTTATGTGTAAAGTCATTCCTGTATAGCTTAACAGATGCTTAATTTGTGCCTTCCTGGGCCAACCAAAGTTGCAGCACGGTAAATCTCCCTAAATTAGCAAGGCAGTTGGGGGTGGCTGCTGAACAACTCCCTTCACTTCTGTTCTTCAAGACTTCTCCATGAGACCTAGGAAAGAAGTTCAGCATCAGATCTGTGCTCCTAACTTTGCTATCGGTACTGAAGTCTTTTCCTTACTAGAAAGCTACCTATATCCTGAAGTCTGCTGCTTACGGGCAGAAAAACTGGATAAAACTGAACAAAAATCAGAGGTATTCCTACTTAGAACTTCAGGGGCAGCTGCAATCAAAGCTGACTGTGAACACTAGGAGTCAGGATACTTCTTCCAAACCGACAATAGCCCTGAAACAGATCCTTGCAATAAGCAGCAGTTTCTAAGAAGTTTTCCCTGCCAGGTTGGGATCCTCTGGAATGGAATTGCAAACTGAAGAGAGGTTATCTGACAGATAACCTATCACCAGGTTGTTATGTCAATGAAATACCACATGCTGCCTTTTTGTTTATTGTGATTTTTGTTTTTAAGTTGCATAAGGAATCTAAATTAAAGGTACATTATTGAAGTTGCAAAGTCAGATATTTAAAATCCAAGGAAATGCCAAAGTAAAGGTTGCCTATAAAATAGAGGTAATAGTATCTCCTTATCTGCCAAGGTGGCTATAAGAGTAAGTCATTTTTGTGAAGCACCCAGCTGACATACTGACAATTGCTGTAGAAAAGGTCAGAGAAAATTAATAATTCCGTCTTCAGAGGTGGGTTTGAAAAGGATGCTACCGACATGGCAATAAAGACCAGCACTGGATACTGAACACCCAGGCAGCAATACAACACTGAACAGTTCAGTTCCTGCTCAAGGGCAGGATATACCTCACCTAAATATAGTTTTGTAAAAGACCCACTTTAATGTAGTCGTGTAGACTCTGTTCTCACTGAAGAGATGCATGGACCTCCAGAGGGGATTCACTGCATCCCAAGACAGTCTTCTGAGACGAGCAGGAAAAATAACCATCCATAGCTTCTTCTATTTATCTTTAGACTTTAGAGGATAATTAGACTTCTGGTTTCAGCTACATACCTAATTGTTAGGCAACTATATTGAAGTGAAATTAATCTCTCCAAAACAAGCACTGTCTATCCTGTGTCCTTAAGGACGCAAAAAGACGGTATTTATTATTGTAATTTTAGATTATTTTGTAACACATTTGCAAAGAGCACTTCTAATGCATAGTTTAATTCTGGAGGTCTTCCATGTTTAAGGCTGATTTTGGAGACCATACTGTGAGTCTTCTAATATAGTATGCAAGTGCATTTGTATGCTAATTAATTGCAAATATAAACACAATCCAGTGTTCAAAACTTTATAGTCTCCTATCAAGGCAAGAGCCTATCAATTACCTGCTAAAAAGAAACATACTAATTTCAGCTCAGTATTCTGAATTAATGATGGGAGGTGTGAAAAACAAGGCATTACCAAAAATCATGCTCTCATCTTCAGTTTATTTGCAAAGCTCTCCAATAAAAACAAGATTAGAAGGCAATTTTTTACCTTATCCAAAAAAGTACTTTCAAATATTGTTTCCATGTTTTGTGTGTTTCACCAACTCCAATTCCCTCACACTTTTTATATATATTTTACTTTATATTATTCTTTAGCCCTTCCACGTTTCACCAAGAAATTTTCATATTCATGTATACAAATTGCATTGAGGTAAATATTGCACATTCACAGAAACAAAAACAAAAAAAAGAACTTGATAGGTCCTTACCATAGGCTCAGCTATGAGGACACAAGTCATTCTTGCTTTTGCCCAAAGGACATTTATTTGTGTAATATAAACTAGAATAGCCTCTGTAAGAATGGGAGTATATTTCCTCACCATACTTCAGGATCAGGTTATAAAACCAGAGAAGGGAGACTCAGGTTCTTGAGAAGTCATTTGTAACCACAGGGAGAGAGTAAAGCAGAATTACTCCCTTCTCTTTAGATTTCTGAACGGCCACATTTTGAGAAAGGAGATGTATCCTACAATACAACGTGTTTCTCAGGTAAATTAGATGATTCATCCACCCCCAGATACTTCAGTTTGCCAAAAAAGCTATTCCATATCATATTCAAACAGAAGTAGCCTTTACATTGGCAGAGAAGCTGGAAAATGATATTCCAGATAGGCCCGGGCTATACAGTGGCTACTCTTAAGTAGAAAGACAAAACTGAGGCAAGATTCTGTAAAAGGGGACATCTCTATCAACCTTCTCAGAGTGTGGCTGCTTCATAACACAGTGAAATTTGTTTCAGCAGCACCTGGAGCACAGTAACTCCACGTAAGCGGCACAGCTCCAGGGAGCAGACCCATACACGGCTGTCAGCATTTCACATACAACTGCTGATTAACTTGGTAGCCGGTCCTCCATCAGAAGCAAGCGGAGTGCCACAGGAGAAAAAGAATGGTAGCCTACAACACCCCATTTCCGTGCCCATCATTGCTGGTGTTTGTCCTGAGTCTTAAGCCTGAGCCTTGGTCTGCGCTCTGAGGTGCTGCTCTTGGGTTTACCCATCACAGCTGGAAGAGAAGAGGGGCTGATTGGCCACACCATCATCGCACTTGACTTGGAGCATGGCTATAAAGTCATCATCCTCCTGCCTTCTGTTTTTTTTTCAAAACAAACCCCTTGATGAACCAAGCCCTGGAGTAATTGGGTGCCACCACTAAGCAGATGCCAAAGCTTTCTTTTCACTAACAGGGGAAGGAAGTTTCTCAAATCCTCCCTCTCGACAAACCCCAACACTCTCCTCTGGGGAAAAGAGGGCAGTAACTTTCCAAACTTATTTGCTTTGTCCTCTTCATCAGTGATGGAAAGCAGAAGAAATACTGAGAAGGTGTTTCTTGCTCCTGGGAGGAAGCAACACTACACGGCTACTGCCAGGAAAACCCCATTCTTGTTCATTTCTGAGGACCTGCTTGCATTGCATATGTGGGCACGGCTCCTAGATTAATCCCCACTACTGTTCATACTGCTCTGACATAATGTCATCTCACCTGTTTGGCCCTTCAAAGTAATTCTGCAGGGCTAAGCAGAGGATAATCAGGCATGGGCGCAGAATTTACCAGCCATAAACAAGCTCAAACACAAGCTTTGATAAAGCTTTAACACTCAGTGAAAGTTGACCTTGAAACAAAAGAAGTTGCAGACCAAGAAATAAGGTTAATCATCTCAAAGCATACAAAAATAAAGGAGAATAGAATCCCCATTATCCAATCTCAATTAATACTTTGCATGACACACACTACATTAGGATTTTGTGTTATTTTTTTGTGTTAAGCAATGGATTGTGACATTTAGCCAGTTACCCAGTGATTAAAGTGATACCTGTGATTAAAGCACACACAGAAGCCTAGTTCCTACATAACCCGCAAACTTGTTTATTTGGAGTCTCTCTAACTGGAAATTGCCAGACTTGGGAAAACAGTTGTCTACCTCAAGTAAAATGAGCATTAAAATGCAGTCAGACCCCTGCTGTCTGAAGATCAGATCCTTAATCTCCAACTCCAATGGTTCACAAAACATCACTACATTTCTATTGGAAATAGAACAAAGCAACACAGCATGAAGATGATGAAGCTGATGGAATGTACAAGTGTAATTTTTTCACAGCTTTCCAGAGATAGAAACAAATTGACAGAGGCAGTACATTGTCCAATTGCTCCACATGAACCAAAAATTTTCAATCAATGGTTACTTAAGATTCACAGACGTGCACTACGTTTCTAGGACAGACTCCAGAGACCAACTAACCTTTCCCTGAAAACAAAACTGATGCACATGTACAGCAAAATTTACCCATCAGATGCCAGCCCATGGATTTAATCCCATGTCAGAAAGACCACTGCCAAACACACTTCAGCCCTGTATGCTAATTTTACACACTTGGCAAATAACGCTGTTAGAAGCTTGCAGTTCGTTGCTATATTCAGCATGAGAACAGGAGCATAAGTAGCAACCCGTGTCCATTGAAACACCTTTCAAGATTTAGAGATTATTTCTGTTCTGCTTGAGTCAAAACCAAAACCTTGAACCCATGAATAACCCCCCAAATATCCAACACAATTTCAAAGGGAACAACATGAGGAAAGCCCTAGAGAAAAGCCACCTCCAGTCCCCCAAATTCCACTGCAAAATCAAACGGAGAAACCGGGAGAAAACCGTACAGAAAAGCCACCACCAAACACAAAATATCCAATGCTAAGCCCAACAGAAAAACTGACAGAAAACCCAACATTAAATCCCAAAAGGCCATCAGAAATTCCAAAGAAAAAATTTGGGAAAACCTACAGAAAAGCCACCACCAAACAAAAAAATCCAATGAGAAATTAAAGGGAATAACTGACTGAAAACCTCCCAGAAAACCCACCAATAATCCTCCCCCTCCCCCCAGATCCATTGGAATTTAAACGGGACAAACTTTGGGAAGGGCTACAGAAAAGCCACCAAAAAAAAAAAGCCACCAAACCCACTGCAAAAATTAAACAGAAAAACTGACAAAAAAAAAAAAAAAAAAAAAAAAAAACACCCTAAAGAAAAGGCACAACCAAACCCCAATAATCCCGTGGAAAAATCCAAGGGAAAAACTCAGAGAATAACGTACAAAAAAGCTACCACCAAACTCCCCAAGTGCACTGCAAACTTCAACAGAAGAGCTTACAGAAAACCCTACTGAAAAACCACCACGAAACACACAAAATTCGAATGCATAGTTCGAGGGAAGAATTTATGGAAAACCCGAAAGAAAACCGACCACCAGTGCACTAGAAAACCCAGTACAAAAACCCACTACTTAAAAAAAAAAAAAAAAAAAAAAAAAAAAAAAAAAAGCTTGGAAAACAATACCTTGAGAAAAGCCACCATAAACACCCCAAAAATCCAGTAACTACAGAAAACCCTCCACCAAAAGCCAAATATAACAATGCCAAATTAAAACAGAAAAACGTAAAGAAAACTCTACACGATAGACACTACCAAACTCCAAAATACAAAGAAAAATCACAAAAAATCTTGGAGAAAACCCTACAGAAAAGACACCACCAAACACCAAAAACTAAAACAACAACAACAACAACAACAAAACATTAATAAATTGGGACTACCTAACAAAGAAACCCAACAGCCAAACCCACCAAGGGAAAAAAAAAAAAAAAGAAAAAAGAAAAACCCCAGCAATGAAACCCCAAACTCCACTAAAAAATATCCCAACAATGAAACTAGAAAACCCATCAGAAAAAAAAAAAAAGCGTCAAGGGAAGAAAAAGAAAAGAAAAAGCCCACAAGAGAAATAGAAAAAAAAAAATAAAAAAGAGAGAGAAAGAAAAAAGAAAATTCCTCACCACCCCCCAAAGCCAAACCTAAATTAAAAATAAGAGGAAAAAAAAAAAGAAAAAAAAAAAAGGGAAAAAAGTGAAACATAAGAACCAACAAGGAAATTACCATGGCCTCACATGGAAACCATGGCGACCACCCACTCCAACCCACACCCAGGGCTTAGCTCTCACACCTGGAAATCACTTTGCTCCCCCATGGCCTCTGGCACAACCACCATTCCATGCTTCAAGGGCTCCAGCCCAGGTCGACTGCACCCTCGGGAGCAACCTAACATCTTCTGAGGAAATCAGCAACAACTGCTTCACTTCAGGAATTGCCTTTGGACTGAAAGCAACTTGAGAAACAAAAAAGGGAAAGCATAGGTGCACACTACATTTCTCCTGCAAAGAAGTCTATCTGAGCGATTCCTCCACTGCACAAGCCTCTCAACTGCAAGGCAGAGCCATAAATACAATGTTTGTTTAAAGCTGTTTACAAGGCCATTGCTCCACTTCCGACCCTACTCAACCAAGGCACCAGGGTGAAGCTCGGAGCCCCTGTTGCCAGCAGGAGCCCAAAATAGCTCCACGGACCAAACACCAACCTGGTGCTGAGCTCTTCTCACCCACCCCCCATAGCCACTCACCCTACCTCATGAGAGGTGGAGCACGGAGGGCTCCCACATCATGAGAGCCATCTGAGGAGGTCTGCAACAACCCTCATCTAATCCAGTCAGGTCCTGCTCCCCTATGGCATACATTACCCCACTGGAGCGGTTTCTCCGCCTCCTCCGTACTTCGTGTCGCCATTTCCTATTAGCAGAAGAGCCCCAGGAGTCTCTAACAAGGAAACTGCAGTCCCACAACAAGGTCTGACAGCAGCCTTCTCCTCCCAGAGCAGACACTGGCTTGCACGTACACACCAAGACTTTACCCGACCACATCCACACGAGATACACTCTGCTCTAGCACAGGTGGCCAGTGTTCATTGTGAGAGGCATTAGATCAATGTGCTCTTCCTATAACAGGAGAAGAACAGGCTCCTAAGACTTAAAATTATATAAAATAAATACCAGGATTCGGCACTTACCGCAACTTTCATCGCTGGGATCCTGACACAGCAGGACTCCCCACACCACAGCCAGCATGGACCAACCTGCAGCTGCCAGAGGATGGCTCTGCAGAGTGCTTCTCCCACCTGGGCACCACGCAGTGCTGAAAACTTGCAGCATTTTGTACCCTAAGTGTCACCATTGACAGTGTCATCGAGTTCTTGCTTTCATGTTGGAGGTGTGGTTCCGGAAATCTCATTTCTTGTTTTAAAACAAGGCACAAGGAAGAGCTTTGGAGCCAGAGTTCAGCAGAAGGAATCCAAGCCATGCTCAAGCAAACAGAAATCAGACTAAAAGTTAAGCTCACAACTTTTCAAAGGGCTGAACACTTGGAATCAATGAAAAGAGTTGCTGGCCTCCTCAACCTTCCCAGAAAAGCTGAGGGAGAAGCACTGGCTGGTTGCAGCAGTCAAATAAAATGGGTTCATCTCCCACAAGAAAGGTAAGTCAACAGCACTCTTACTCCCAGAGCACTTCTTATTGGAGAAGGGAGAAGATGCTCCAGTCTCTGGCACCTTGAGCTCTTGAAGCCTTACCCAGCTGGCAGCAGAACCAGGCCTTAAAAAAACCTCCAAAAACAGGTGCAGGGAAGGGGTATGTGTGGGCTGGCTTGCTTGCTTATCAAGTTGGGGCCTCTAACAGCAAAATAAGAAGTGCAGGGGAATGGTGGTACTCTCTCTGCTTTCCTCTCTCTGTGTGCTGCTTGGCTTCCTAGTAGAAGCAAAGCTAGTATGTACAACAAATTGCTTAACGTGACTTGGCTACCTGTGAGCTCTGGGGTAGAGAAGGAGAAGGCAAATCCCTCTCAGAATGCTGAGAAGCAATATGCGAAGCAGGATGGATGGGCTAGATACTTTCTAAGATGACTTCAGTGAGGAGCACCCCATTTCTTTGCACTGGAAGCCAACAGCATCCCACAGCTGCTGCCTTAGAGGGCTTCTAAAGTGCCATCAAGCTGAGCACGGAGGCAAAGGGGTCCAACACTTGGACAAACATACAGAAAAACGTAGGGATGTGCAGTTGCAAAAAGTGTGTTATGAGGCAGAGCGTCTTGCTACAGGGAAAAAGAAAAGCCAGCAGAAGCCAGGGAGCGCTGGCTGCACCACTTCTGCCCCCACGGGCAGCGATGGAGGCTGGAACTGAGGGCGTTTGCTTCTCCCATGTGCCTGATAATGAGGACGTGCTTAGTGGTACGGTTTAGTGGAGGACTTGTTGGTGTTAGTCAGAGATTGGACTCGGTGATATTGGAGGTTTCTTCCAACCTGGACGATTCTGTGATTCTGTGAAAGCGGGAACAACAGCCCCACCTACCGGGCTCTTGGAGCCCCAGGAGCCGGGCACTTGGGAAAGCCGCCTCCCCTCAGCGCCTGGGCGGTGCCTCCCCGCTGCTCCCGGCCGGGCAGGGGCAGGGCAGGGCAGGGCCGGGAGCCCGGGGCGGGGAAGGACGGAGCAGGGGCGAGGCGGCGGAGGGAGGAGGAGGAGGAGCGGGCGCGGGCTCCATCAGCTGACCGCGTCCCGTGACGGGCCCCGGCCTGACGGCGGCTGCGCCGAGAGGGCGGTCTCGTAGCCGGAGCTAAGATGGCGGCCTCCAGAGCCAGGCTCTGAGCGGGGCGGAGCGGTTGCCGGGGCAGGGCGAGGGCGAGGGCTCCGCTCGGCGGCCCTTCACCCTTATCGCTGTCAAGCGCGGTGCTGGTGGGGGCAGGCCCGGGCAGCGCAGGCCCCCCGGCCAGGTAAATCCCAGCGGTGGGGGACGGGAGGACGACGAGGAGGAGGCGGCGGCGGCCGCCGCCCTCCCTCCTTCCCCAGCCCCGGGCGGGGCCGTTGGGGCTGTGTGGGGAGGGGGGGAGGGGCAGGTGAAGCCCCCTTGCCCCCCGTGAGGTGAGGGGCGAGCATGGCTGGTTCCGCCGTGAGGTACGGGGGTACTCGCTCCCGAGCCCTTCTCTTCCCGTGCCTTTAAGCAGGAGGAGAGAGGCTGAGTGTCCCTCTAGCCTCAGCCTGCCTGGCGTTGCACTGTTCCTCTGGTCCTACCGCAGCTTCTGTAGCCGCGGGGCAGGTGTGTCCTCTTGCTTGGACGAGCGCTGGTGTGGCCATTAAGAAGCCAGCCCTTCTCTTTCATTTCCTGGCCTCGGATCGAAATATCACCGTTGTGAAATGCTCTGGAAAATAATTTACGAAGAGTGGGAGAGATCCGGAGGAGGCTTGCTTTTACAGAAATGAGATTTGTTTATCTTTGGAGCGGTAATAGTATGCCTGAAGAGCATGAACAGAATTAAATGTTTGTCTTGGAAAATCTGCTCTTCACGTTCTTATTTTTTCTTCCGAGGGCTTTTGAATTGCTTCCCTTGCTTGCTTTTCATTTACTTGCTCCTTTCTGAAATTTGGAACAAGTAGTTATACTAGATGGCTTTCTGTCTGCAGCTTTCAGGGCAGGTTCTCCTGTCAGGTGCTGCGCGCCTCCATAGCTGTCCCTGCGCTGGGGGGCGAGCTCTGCGCTGGGAAGATGTTGTCTTAGTGCTGCAGTGCCAGGTTTTGTTTTGGTTTTGGTTTGTTTTCAGCTTCGTGATGTCGAGCTGTGGAAATGTTTGAGCATGCTTCTTGGGAAAACACAGGCAGATAAGTTTATTTGGAGTCTTCCTGTGAATGCAGTTACTCTCTGCTCTGTAGCTGCTTTTGAACTAAAGGTCATCTGAAGCATATTTTTCCTTTTCCTCTAACAGGTTGTTACAAATTGGATTGGTGGGAGTGTCTGAGAAGATAAAATTTGAGTAGACAGTTGCTTTGTTTCCTATTAGTTTGTGCTGATTAAGAAATACTGCATTTCAGAAAATATTCAGTGTTTTAGAACTTAAAGCTTTGATTTCAAAGAACTTTTGCTTCTGGCTGATTAGAAGCTGCCTCCTTAGGCTACTTGATCATAGGGAGACTTGTAGAGAAGAAGGAAGGCTGTCCAAGGGAGTGCTAGTTTCATCTTTGAACTGAGGTAGGAGTTGCTGTGACTTAGTTCACAGTAACAAGCCCAGTGTTACAGATATAAAAACAGTGCTCGGCTCTAGCCAGCTTCATTTTATAGATCTGCATCTTGGTCCAGTTCCTGACTGATACAGACTGTCAAGTGCCAGAACACTTAATGGAAAGGGATTAGTAATTTCTGGCTATTACTGGCAGTTCTTCCACTTGAAACAAATTTCTGAGTGCTTGGAGACTCAGAGCTGAGTATCTGTCCCCATGTTGCGTAGACTTTCCAGGAACTTTACCTTGCATTTTAGCCTTGCTGGAATAAATTTCTAAAATGATTTCATATGTATTACTTGCTCCTCTGGGTGTCATGTGGTATTCATCATGGTTTCCAAACTCTTAGTTGTCCTGAGGGACTGAATCACTGCATTTGTAGGTTTCAAGCGGTATGCTAGAGACTGGTTTTAAAGGTCAGATCTGTTTGAGACTGAGCTAGTAACTTTTCTTTTAACCTGTGTTTAGAGCTCAGTAAGTGAAGCTTACTGACCCAATAAAATAATTCTTCAGCTAGCATTCAACTGTTCTGATGTGTAGAATATTCAACTGTTCCACTTTTCAGTTTGCTTCTGAAAAGAGTGTTCTCAAAAAAAAAAAAAAAAAAAAAAAAAACTTCATGATTATCCTGCGTTACTACTAATACTTAACATAGAACTGTATTCTGAAGAAATGTGGCAAGGTGGCTAAACTGTGACTGAAAGGAACACTTTTTAAAAATCCATCAGAGTAAATGCTTGTTCTCAACCTGTTTGGCTACTGGATCAGGTTGGTTCATTGATTCATCAGAAAGCCAGTGTGGACAGAAAAGAGAAAACGTGTGGAATAATCTGCTTATCCTCCCCAAGGGAGTGGGAGCAGTCAGCTGGTGGATGGCCACTAGTATCACTGCTGTTGTCTCTGGTAGTAGCACGGCTGGCATTCTCAGCCTGCTTGCATCCAGGATTAGCGAAGGCAGTGATGCTGCTGGGACTGTGGCAGTCTGTGCTAATTATCTTTTAAGGATTTGTGTGGGTCTCATGTCCTTCTTATCTTGCAAGAAGGACTGTGAGTCCCTGTGCAAGAGATGATCAGATCTCGGTTTCTGAAGCGAATTATGCTGTAGTACTTTAAGAGCTGAGTCTTGATAGGGAAGAGTTTAATGTTTCTTCAAGAATCTGGCTGAAAGTGAAACTGCCAGTTAGCCAACATAGCAGTGAAAGAGGTAGATTAAACCTAGACAGCTAAAACATTTCAGCGCAGAAGAACTGCTTAAGTAATGCCTTCAAAATCTTCAGTAGATGTGTAAATGACAGGAATTTGATTGTGGAACTTTTAGCTAAAAGCTGTCTATGGAGAACCACAGATAGACAGAACCTCGCTCTCTAGCAGTGCCTTGCTTTTGCTTCTGTCCAATTGGTCCCTGTTTTTTATCCTCTTAGTATGTCTCCTCTCTCTCTCAGGAAAGTCACACTTCAGCTTTATGTATAATCTTATCAACGCTTCTACCTCCAAGCACGATGGTGTAATAGAATAATCTTGTTTGGGGACCTGCAGTGCTACCTTAGCATTGCTTAAACCTTCATTTAGGAGGGAAATGGAAGTTTTCAAATAGCGTAGGAATAATGTAGCCAGGAATAAAGCCAGTTGAATTCTGTACTAACCTTTGAACCCACAGTGAAACTCCTGACTTCATGCTTCAGTATCCCTTAGTTCAAGTAATTACAGCCATGCCTATCGCTTTGATGCCCGCAAAGTTGCAGCTTCATTTCTAACTCTGAAAGTATTTGTTTGAGATTGACTCGTCTCGTTTCCTGAAATAGACTCTGGTTTCCCAGATGGTAATTCTGTCTGAAGGATGTGAAATACTGAAGAAGTGAAAAGTACATGCAAGTTGAACACAGCTTGTGTAATGCACCTATTCATGTAGCTTAAACTCAGAGGCAGGGGTGTCCTGGCAGCAGTTCAGTCTCTTTAATTTTAAGGGTTGCTATTTGTGGTACATGCAGAACATGAAGATGCAGTTTCAACTCTTCCCCAAAAGCTGTTCCACTGCTACTTACAGTACTAAAAGAACCAGAAAGAAAAAATATTGCTGAACTTCTGTATTATGTATTGTAATTAGCTTTTTGGCTAATCAGGTATTGGGGGAATGAATTTGCTAGGCTCAAAAATGAAGTTCCAAGTCATGGATTATATTTTGCCTGCAGGAACCTCAGGTTGTTTTGGCTATATTCCATGTTCAACCTGCTCTCTCCCTCAAACAGATGAAACATGTTCTTAAAATACTGGTTTCAAAGTTATTGTTGCCTTTAGTCTAGTAGAAATAGAACTGAATTAAGCATATTAAATTGAGAAATATGTGTATAGTATATCCAATAGCTGTGCTACAGTATGCTCAGAACAACTTCTGAATTTTTGATTTTTCTATTATTGGATGCCCCAGGCACTAAATAATTAAAATTGGCGACTTACTGTCTTGGATGCTGTTTAAAGTGAAATGTAGCATTTAACTTTAGAAAGTTGACTGACTTGACAAAAAATGGGATTATCTTAGATGCAGGAGGAAGAGGTAAAGATAACAATAAGAATATTTTTCATTGGGTGATTTAAAATGCATAAGCAGGTTTCTATCACTTAGGCTGTCAATATGGCTAATCTTGATTAATAAAAACCTGATGTGCTTTGCAAAGGTAATGGTTGTGCTATTTCAAGTACTAAAATCACCGTCTGAGTAAAGGGAGGTAACTTCTCTGTTTCTTGCATATAAAAGGCTGACATTAATCTTGCCCTTACTGTGGAACCATAGACAACTGCAAAATAACTGCTGAACTTTAACACAGCAGCTCAGAACACTAGGCTGTTGTTAGCCTTGTTCTCTGTTAAACAGCAGGAAAATGTATCAATTAATTCTTGTGCACTAAATCGTGGCATATTTTGCTTTTCTGCTAGTCCTCTGAGTAGGAAAAAAGGCTCCAATTGCTGTCCAGTAGCACAGTGAGTAAACCCCAAAGCCTTTAAAAAAAAAAGGTCAGGTGGATTTCTCACTTCCACTACATGTACAATACTTTATGTATCAGTATCCTGAGTCTAGTTAGGTGCTGGTGTCAGAATGAATAGAAGCTGCTGGTAGGAACTCACAAGTTTTTCTCAGAGGAATATAAAAACTAGATGTTTATTCTGCAAGTGTGGTAACACCTCTCTTTACTGTACAGCAGGTGGAGTTCAGGTCTGGGAGACAACAGAGCTGGTTCAAGTAGGCTGGTGCTGGGAAAACGGTGGAGTTTGCAGATAAATAGAATTTACAACCCCATGCTTAGTGGAGTTTTAAGTTTATATTCTACTTGTTGATACACTAGTCAGTGTCAAGAAAACAGGTTAAAAAGGGAGGTATGAAGCTTGTCTGGCACTTCCTTCTGAAAGCTAACAATAAAAACCCAAGTGCTGCGTCTAAAGGATGACACTACAGCTAGCTCTGTGTAGTTTGGACTAAGTGTACTGTTTTGATGCTGTTCATGAAAAGAAATAATACAGTATAGTTCTTAAACAGGATCAGTGCTGCTGAACATCTTAACTTCTCCTGAAGCTTCTCTTTGAAAAGTGGTGTTTAGAGAATTTAGCTTTCTATAGGTCAATTGGATATTAACTCTGGAGAACTTGACTTGGATTGAATCACTGAAATATGTAAATGCTGCTTTTGTCTCTTCCCAGGGGCAATACCACAAGTTCTCTTCGCTAGGTGGTGGTGATGGTGCTGATTCTTCGCCTGAGGGAAGGAATTCTCTCATTTCAGTCAGGCTATCCATTCTTCACGTTCATGACTACGTAACCGCTGCATTCTTTGCTCAGAAAGCAAACAGCCTAAAGTTGTAGAGAGTAGAAATTAGCAATGACCTAATGTTACAGGTCAGCCATCTCAAAATGAGGAAGCTTTCTTTTGCTGAGCAAGGAGAATTATTTGAGTGCAGAAAGGTAGCTGGGTTTGTAGTCTAACTTTATTTACTGGAGTGCTGTGACTGGGATTGAGTTACCTCAGCATTGCTTCAGGCAAGTAACAGATGTGAATTCTTGCCTTTTTCTATAGTGTGATGTTTTGAGGATGCTGCTATAGTAGTACCAGTCAGACCAATTGAGCAGGGAATCGTGTTTTGACATGTTCAAAAATAAAACTAATGCTGTAGCAGTAAACTGAGAGTAACGATTTCTCTCTGAAGTGCTTTGCATGTGTAATAAAAGCAAAGTGAAGTAAAAGGAAGCCTGACTTCCCAAGTACATGGCGTGCAGGAGTTACAATCATAGAAGAAGGTGTTTAGTAGCTGCTAAAGTAACGATACATTTGAGCAGTTGTGGGCAAATTTCATTAAATTCCTGTGTGTTTAGGGAGTAGGCATTCATGTGTGAAATAAGCATGTCAAGATGTTAGTGGTGGAATTGCTTAAACTTTTACAGTACAGAAAGGGTAATTGGCTCTTTAATCACACTGCTTGGCTAATAAGTTTCTCAACTTCAAATTCCATTTCAGACTGAAAAATACTGTTGTTTTTTTTTCCAAATTTCTCCTTACTGTTTAAAAAAGGGCAATAGAAATCTGGCTTAGTTCAGTTACACAGATGTAAGGTACTCTACTGGAATGATCTTGGTGTTAAAGAACTGACAGGAATTGAGTGTTCTGGAGATGGCCTAAAATGTGCTTGAGTCTGAGTATTCAAACATGCAGGAAAAGTTGTGTTATTGTAATAAGGTAGCAAATGATGGGGAGCAAGTTCTTGTGCCCTTATGCTGTTTAAAAAGTAACTGGTATAACAAAATTGAGGGGAAGTAATCCCTGTTCAACTCATCAAGCACTTAAATGACGTATTGTTTGCTAACAAGCATTCTTAATATCCTTGTGGAATTGGCAGAGCAGCAACTTGAGTGTCTTAAAGAATGTTGGTGACTAGTGAACTTTGGTTGTAAATGAAAATCATGAGCATAAACAGGATGTCTTTCTTGTTTCTAGGTCTTTGCACAAAATGAATATAATTAGAGAAAACAGAGATCTTGCTTGTTTCTACACAACAAAACATTCATGGAGGGGAAAGTAAGTAATTTAATGTTTTTTTTTTTTTTTTTTTTTTCTCTAATGTTGTGTGTGATATTTCTCCTTCATTATTGGATTTATCTGTGTAGTTCCTGCATTCATAGATGAAAACTGAACTAGAGGCTTCTGTTACTCTGAACTGGCTGTATCTCAGTAGAATCAATCTGGATTTTAAACAGTGAGTCTCAGCCTGCCTTTGCACATGTTCCCACACTTCAGTGTAATACTTAACATGTTGTGTAATAGATTATCTGTTAAACTGCTAACTGAGAATATTCGAAGACTTCTGTTGTTAGAAATACACTTCATCCCTGTTGGGGGTCTTTTAGATCTAAAAATGAACCTTCAGTGGTGCTTCTGTCTACAAAAGCTAAGGAACCTCTTAATAAAACTGTCCATTAAGGTCTCATCTGGTTGCTGTTATACTATGTTTAGAGTCAGTTGTTAAGCATACTTTATGAAGCTGCAGAGGAATTTCTTTGGTATCCTTGGCCACCATCCTTCTTGTGTGCATAGTAGATCTTCAGAACATTGGGATTTTCTGCTTGTTACTTGAACACCAGCCGAAGAAGATATATTGTCTGCATCTCGAAAGAACAAGTTCTGTTTTGCTCTGATACCTGAGAGATGATGTCTGAATCTGTTTGGCCAGATAGTTGAAACTGGGTTTTTTGAATTCTTGTGGGTTTCACCCAGCAGGTAGCTAGACACCACACAGTCATTTGCTTGTTCCTTCCCCACCAGCAGGATGAGGGAGAGAATCAACAAAGATAAAGGTGTGAGAAATCATTGGTTTAATAAGACAGTTTAATAAGCAAGGGGAAGAAGAAAAAGTGATACAGAATGCAACTGTTTACTGCCAGCCAGACAAAGCCCAGGCAATGGCAGCGCCCCTGGCTGACTCCCTTCAGTTTTATTGTTGAGCATGGTGTCGTATGGTATGGGATAGATATCCCTTTGGTCAATTTGGGTCAGCTGTCCTGGTTCTGTCCCATCCCAGGTTTTTGTATGCTCTGAGCATACTTGCTGGCCGGGCAGCATGAGAAGCAGAACAGTCCTTGACTCAGTGTAAGCACTGTTCAGCAACAAACAAAACCCTGGTGTATTATCAATGTTATTTTCATCCTAAATCCAAAACACAGCACTATACCAGCTACTGTGTAGAAAACTAGCGCTCTCCCACCTGAAACCAGGGCATAGCTTCTAATGATAATACTTACTGAATTCTTCCTAAGAAAGAGCAGGAATATTGGGAAGAAGGATGGGATTGCAGAGTGGCAGCTGCAAATCTTTCTCAATTGAGCTTTGAAGAATCATGAAATGGCTTCAGCACCTAATCAGAGCATTCTACCTTTCTGAGCAAAAACTGAAGTCCTGGATAGTTCAGAGTTCACAGTGGACTGAAGAGCTCTCTCAGGGTGAAATCTTTCTTCTTTCAAGACAGATTCTTGAGAGCGATTTGTAATAAGTACTTACATTTACCATGCTATAATTCTGGTACATGTGTAAATCAAGTTGTACCGAAGATCCACACGCTTTGGATTCCTGTGGGAATAAGGGAATAAACTGTCTCCTTTAGTAACAACAAAACATTGTGTTGGGGTAGAATGTTAGAATTTCTCCCTCTTAATCTTTTTATCCCTGCAACAGAAAATATCTGGTCTTTTCCCATGAAGTTTCTGTGCATATCTGTAAACTTGGCATGCATACAAATTGAGCCATTTAGTGGAAGTCAAATACGCAGTGCTCAAATTATGGCTCTTGCTCAGTGCCTTCCATTAAAGATCCTGCTCCTACATGATGCAAGCTATTGAAGTTACAGTAAGATGATCTCAACCCTTGGTAGTGTTCTCATAAGGAACAAAACTCACTGGCCTCTTTTTTCTTACACATAATGAAAGGGGAAGCATTATCTAGAGAGTAGTTGCTGCTTGTTGCAGTAGAAGCTTGTATTTGAATACTTTAATCCACTCTTCATAGTTCCAGAAATGGAATACTACTGTTCTGATTATGTAAATCACACAGTTCTGACAATGTTAACATCTTCTGTCCCGCAATCCATATAACTAATCTTTGAGAAGTACTTTGCTCTATATAGTGTCGTCCATTGATAACATGGAAAAGAAAGAAAGCAGTAACTTAATATGTAAGTGTTAAATTGGCCTGAGTCACTGAGCATTCACAGGATTTGGCACTTTGAATGGGGGCTGTTTGCATGGCAGTTAGAATATTTTCTAGAAGTACAGATGATGATGCTTGAGTTGATCTGTTGTTAGTAGTATGAAATAGCTTATCAATCAGGATGAACCTGTGTTAGATAAATACAACTTCTGACTTTAACAGTGCTTCTATGAAAGTAGCGAATAGGCAATAGTTAATAGGAAGAAAGGATATTTGCTTCAAAATCTTATTCGTAAAACAGTCTCGCTTTAGGCTGCGCTGCAGAGTAGTTAGAGGGAATTAATGATGAAATCTTCAAAGCCTGGAGGTATAAATACCCGATATTTCTCTATATTAATATTTATAGGTGAAGGTCTGGTCAAGAGCTTTATGTAGGAACTGACTTCTAAGTTGCCTCTGTTCAGGCAACAAGAATTGGCTCTTCTGAATTTCTCTAGGGAGAGGAAGGAAATGATAAATGGACAAATCTGCTTCTGTCCAGTGTTTGTCACAGCACATGGTGTGAACATGGTGTGTTACTATCCAGGAATGCTGGATAGTAAATATGCTTCCTCTATCTTGAAATAAAGGCATGAGCCTGAGGGGGTGGCGAGGGAAGGAAGAAGCTGTCATGTTTGTTAGCTGGTCTTCAGATGTGTGATCACCTCAGATCTGTCTTCCGCCACAAAACACTGTGAAGCACTTCAGTTTAAGTGAGCAAATAAAACCTTAAACAGCGCTTTATTGCTTGTGATAAGTTTTTAAGAAGAGCATAAACAAGCTTTATTTGCAAATCCTGTAAGAGACAGAAAACCTAAATTGTGCAACAAAAGCAGGAGCAGTGAGTTTATTCAGAGGATTTTATTGTATTTGAAGAACTGGAGCATTCGTTGACAGACTGAATATAGTGGAATTATTAGCCAGGGTAACTTCAAATGTTCTGCTTCATCTCTAGGACTTCTCTTGACCTGCTTCTTAAATGATATCATAACATCTTAAATAAGGAAAATTCAACTACATGGGAAAACAAGTGGGTTTTTCAAATAGACCAAATCTTTAAGGTGGCTGTTCAATATTGCAGGATTTCTGAGCTTTAAACAAAATAAGCACTTACTTGAATTGCTAGATAAACTTCTTTGGGCCAGCAGTGATCTGAACTCACCAATTTATTTGAAAAAAAAAAAATGTTGAAAATGGTAGGGAATGAGGTTTGTGAAATCGACTGTGTCAAACAGATACTCTTGACCTTGCTAGTATGAGAAAAGCAAGGGTAGGTCAATTAACCGATCTTCAGAGCTACTCCTTCTGTAACTGCAGTAATTTATCTGAAGGTCGTGCAACCTATTGCTTTATTTGCAGCCCTAGTGGAAATCCTTAGTCTAATCTTATGCAGAAGTGATGGCTTGTGCTACTGACCTGGCAAGTGAGAGAGAAGAGGGGACTGACTGTGTAGCACAAGAACACTGGGAAAAAGAGAAGAAAGGATCTGCTCCTCAATGCAGTGTCTAGTATGGCACAGATCCAGAGTAGTTAGTCAGCTGTTTCATTGATCCTACTCTCTTCCTGGTAAACCTCAGTTTACCAAGAACTAAAATAGCTACTTTGATTCAGTTTTAATGTGGACAGCTAGCCAAAGGATTCTTACTTGGTTCGGGTTCAAGAAAGGCATCTGTGCTCAGGTCCTGTTTCTTTGGCCAGAGAACAGTTGCTGGAATTGGCTCTGGCTCTGTTTTGGCTTGGCTTTTTCCATAGGACTACTTCCAGACAGAGCTTCCCTAAAATAAATTTGTACAATCAGTAAAACATTAGTAATAATCTGTTTCAAATTATGATTACTTACATTGCAAAACTTTGTTTCAGAATTCTGAAAGTAGTCTTTATGTAAAGAGTTGGTTCAGGATACTGTGCAGATCATGTCTAGGGAATGAAATCATAGTAAAGCTTCCTTTTTGTGTTATATATATATATATAAACTACTTGGCTTTAGCTCATGCTTCTTGTTTCTGATGTGCCTGAAACGCAAATGACTATCTTGCTACAGCTGTTCTTTATGCACTATGACGGTAAATCATTAATGTGCTTGTACACTGATGTACAGTGACTAGCTGCATCTACAGCTATAGCTGCAGTGATCAGAGTCAGAGAATAGTTTTAGTTTTCCTCAAGGTGGAGAAAAATATGTTTGGCCATAGTAGCACTGATTTGTTACAGTGTTGTGAGCAGGTATGTAAACTGGATTATTTCATGCTACAACTTTAGTCTGAGACAGTTTAAAACAGAAGCTTTAAAGTATTTGCAGGAATTCTCTTTATCATCTGTGTTGTTGTGTGTTGGTTTTTTTTTTTGGTATTTGTATTTTTGTTTAGAATTTGTGCTGAAGAGAAGTAAGGAGAAAAGTGCTGGTTGTTTCTCCCTGCCAACTGAGGATGTGATGTGTGGGAATGCCACAAAGCTGTTCAGGTTCAGACTGGACATGAGGAAAAATGTCTTTTTCGTGAGGGTGGTCAAACACTTGAGCAGGCTTTCTAGCAAGGTGCTTGATGTACCACGCCTGTCAGTGTTCAAGATGCATTTGGACAATGCTCTCAAGAACATGCTTTAACTTCTGGTTAGCCCTGAAGAGGTCAGGCAGTTGGACCTGATGATTTTGAAGGTCCCTTCCTAACTATCCTAATCAGTTCCTATTTATTCTGATCTGTGTTGGTAGCACCTTCCATTGCAGGTTGCAAAGATTCTAATAACGTAGGAGAAAATATGAATAAGGAAATACGTTTAGTAGTGTTTAACTTGGATATCCCCTTTATAGATATATAGAACAGAGTATCTTAGCATATTATAAGGGTTAACTGAACTAACAATTTAACAAAGAAAATTCTATTTCCTAACAATGACTTCTGTATAGTATCTTAATCTAATTTCTGCACTTTGACAGGACTTTCATGCAATTTCTGGGGAAACTAACACACTCTTCTATATTCTAGGTATAAGAGAGTCTTCTCAGTCGGAACCCATGCCATCACCACATACAATCCCAACACTCTAGAAGTTACAAATCAGGTAAATACCCTTTTTGAACGTGGCTATTCAGAATTGATTTCTGGCTTCTATTCATTATTCAGAGTGAATAAAGTCAGACTAGGTAGCTTCTGAAGACAGAATGCCAAGATCTGAGTAGTACCAGAAGATACACAGCTTCTACAAAAACAAGCATAACAGAAGACTGTTGTTCCCTTCACTGAATCTACAAATAACCAACAGTTTTTGTACATTTAGGCAATTTGTCTTTGTTAGGTGGTAAGTAATAGCTTGCTTTTGGATGTGCTGTTCTGAATGAACTGGGGTAAGGTTGATCACTGTAAGGCTTGGTCCCTCAAGGGAGTCAGGACATTTACTTACTTTGTAGAGTATCAAATAGGAATCTACAGTTGTTGTGCAGCATGCCAGCTCTTGTCTCATTACGGCAACTTACTTGGTTATTATAGGTGTTAAGGGGTTTTGAGTAGAGATGTAGCTTTAAAATGACTAATTTTAACCTAATTACTTTCAATTGTCTAGTGGCCTTATGGAGATATCTGTAGTATTTCTCCTGTTGGAAAAGGACAAGGAACAGAATTCAGTCTAACTTTTCGCAAAGGAAGTGGAAAAAAGTCTGAAACTCTGAAGTTTTCCACAGAGCACAGAACAGAACTCCTTACAGAGGCGCTAGTAAGTTTTTTTTGTCTTCAGACAAGCAGTAAGTACTTGATTATCACTATGACTTGTAGCAGTTTACTATGCTTTCTTTCCTTATATTAAAAAGTAGAGAAGCAAGTTGTCTTTTGAGCTGTCGTGTTGATGTACTTTTGATCTAGTGTCTGCTGCAGCAACTAGTGTGTGTGATTCTCAAGTATTAAGTAAAGCTACAAATATTGGATGCATTAAACCAGTGGAATGGTGAGGCTTAGTTCAAGTCACTCAAAAGAGTGCTACCTTATATTTAGACTTTCTTTATGGATTGGCTATGATATTTGCATTCATTCATGATTTTTTTTTTTTTAAACAGAGGTTCAGGACAGACTTCTCAGAAGGAAAAATCACAGGACGGGTAAGTATCTGCCTTGTCTGGATCATGTGCTATTTAATGAAATGATCTAAAGACTTCTACAGTGTTCTTCTAAGTTATGTCTTGAGTAGTGCTATGTGTGCCACTTTAACTCTTCTAAATTTGGATCTGAATTCTCTTTGAGAAAATTCAGAATTTCTTCAAAAGCAAGAAGAATCCCTTGAATGGTAGAATATTTGAGTTCTCCTCACTTGCCCTTAGCTTCTTGCTGGTACGTGTAATGAATATTATTCCTGTAATAAAGAGCTTTGCCACATAAGAGCTCTTACTTGGAGGAAAGAAAGAGAAACATAAGCTATGATTCAGTATTCAATTTTTACAATTTCCAGCATTTTACTTTCTAAGTCCAAGTAGTTTTCTGCATAACATCCTGAATGCTTGGCCTGGAAATATTGTTTCCTGGGAGGATTTCTTTAGGTTAGATTAAAGACAAGACTGCCATTTAATGAATCTCAGTAATGTGGTAATAAGCAAGGCAGTACACAGAGCTGGACCTTGTACTTGTTTTTACAAGTACAAGATACAGAAGATATCACTTAAAGTAACTTGCATTGCACAGTAAGTCCTCAGTGATGATCAGAGTAACATTGCTGGAATATGGAGGTTCTTTTTGTCTTACTGAGTTCACAAAGGACCTTAATTTTGCTGGCTTTAGTATGTCTGCATTTGTTATGGAGTATGGCTGCAGAATATGAAAAGCTTGCACTAAAGCGATAAGGTTTCCTTCAATCAATCTTAACTTGCTGAGTAACAGCATCTTGTGCAATAGATATTTGCTTATATCTAACCACAGATGCACATAGTCTGTGACGAGACTACTTTCTGGAGTAAGAGAAACTTGCTTCTTGGAGTCACTGTCTTTTAATTGCTATCTTCTCTTCAAAGTGTGTTGTTTAAGTGTTGAGTATCGTGACTTCCTTGCCAGTAGGTAGCTACTTTCCTTTGATTCATAGTGTTACCAATATAGATCAGAGCACTGAGGGAAGTGATATGACTTCTTGAACTTTACACCCATGCTGCCTACTAGATTGGAAAACAATTGCTGTGTAGTAAAGGCATGTGCATGATGTCTAAAAGTAGCTCTCACTGCAGAGGTACAACTGTTACAAACATCACTGGAGTGATACGAGGAAACCTGTGATTCTAGAAGTGACTCCTGGAGGTGTGGACCAAATTGATCCTGCAACAAATAAAGTCCTGTGCTCCTATGACTATAGAAACATTGAAGGCTTTGTTGATATTGCTGGCTATCAGGGAGGCTTCTGTATCCTCTATGGAGGATTTAGTAGATTGGTAAGTATTAAAATATCTTTGAACGGTGTTGGGATGTTTATAGCTGCATACTCACTAATGAAGCTTACGCATAATTTGAGCGTAAAGTATGTGCACCTTTAGGATGCAGCTGTGGATGCTTGGCTTGCAGGCAGGCTTTAAATCCTCTTTCTCATACTAATGAGAAACTAGTTAATATATTTGAGAACAGTGTGCTTTTTCTAATTGCATGTAAAACTACAAACTGTAAAATACACTGTGTAGCAAACAAATGAACGTGGACATTGGATTTATTGACAGTTCACAAAACTATGGAAATGGTAGGCAGTTATTACTAATGTAATCAATGCAGAGATACTATTCAGAAATAGATTAATCAATCAGTAGTCATGCTGTCTTTCTAGGTTTTGATCTGATATTCAGCAACTTTGGGAAATGTTTGCAGTGCAATGTAGGTTTAAAAAATTTAAAAGGGTTTCTGTGTGCTACATTGCAAGCAGCTTAAATTGGCCTTCAGATATTCACAATTGCTAACTTAAACATAGCTGCTTCAGTCACTACAAACAAACAATGAGTAACTTCTCTAGTGTTTCCCTTGCTCTTGCACTGTGGCATGCTTTTCTCTGGCATAAAACTGTCAAGATATGACATCCTTTAGAGCTGAGTTAACCTTACCTAGCAAGGCTGGATAGCAGCCTTTCAGATAGCTCGTGTAGCAAGGCTGGATAGCAGCCTTTCAGATAGCTCATGGGGCTGCCACGCTGTGGTTTCCCCTGGTTCCTCATTCCTGCCAGGCTCATCAGATTTATTGTAAAGTCTTGTGGCTTTTTTTTTTTAATTGGTTGGAAAGAGAAGTGCTGAGGTACTAACAGGCCAACTCCTGTTCTTACTCCTACCATCAGAGAGGTTCCAAAGAGAGTTTATCAATATGGTGATAGGCGCTTTATATATATATAAATATATATATAGAGAGAGAGAGAGACAAAGGACAGGCAGGTCATGCAGCCCTTTACTTTAATGGCATGCTAATATGTAGGAGGGAGTCCTTTAGGATGTTTTTGAAAGGAAAATGTACTACTAATAGCCATTCTCATGTGTAATAAATACCTTTTCTCTTTATACTGTTTATTCCCAGCATAGCTGCTGGGAAGATTCTCTACTTTTAGGCAGGTGTATAATGGAGGATTACCTCAGGAACCATGATTTCTTGAGCTATGCCACATATTTCACTTGTCTTCTGTCAAAACTTGCAGCACCTGTTTGCATCTGAGCAGAGGGAGGAAATTATCAAAAGTGCAATAGAGCATGCTGGCAACTTCATAGGCATCTCTCTGAGGATAAGGAAAGAATCCTTAGAATTTGAGCAATACTTGAATCTTCGCTTTGGAAAATACAGCAATGATGAATCCGTAACATCTTTAGCAGAGTTCGTTGTTCAGAAAATAACACCTAGACACTTGGTAAGGATATCACACCTAACTTACTTGGTTCCTCTGAAGTGCTAGAAATTCTCTTTTCTAACATGCCCTTTTTCTTAAGGAACCTGTGAAAAGAGTACTAGCTCTTACAGAAGCTTGCCTAGTTGAACGGGATCCAGCTACCTATAACATTGCAACTTTGAAACCGTTAGGCGAGGTAAGAGGCGAGCTTTTTTTAACAACTCTTCAACTAGAAGCTCTAATAATAAGATTTTGATGTACATAAGATAGCCTTAGTTTATGGAGTAGAAAAATAACGTGGCTCTGTGAATGTGATCCTTATCTCTTCTTTTAAGGTATTTGCAATAGTATGTGACTGTGAAAATCCCCAGCTTTTTACCATTGAATTTATCAAAGGACAAATTCGGAAATACTCCTCAACAGAAAGGTAACTAGAGCTCCTGTAGGTCTTGAGTTCAAATACAAGTTGCAATTGTTTTACTTCTAGTCTCAACTTCCATAAACTGTGACCCTTAGAGAGGTGTTAACTTGAAGCCTTGCTATTCTAGTGGTCTATCACTTACAAATCCAAGATGTGTTACAGGACCTAAATCTCTCCCCTTTATGTTTATCTAAACTTTAAGTAAATCTGTCTCAAAGATTTCTGATGACTGTGTAAAGGTGTTAGACAGTTAAATACAGCTTGTTTCTTCTAAGCAATCTTGTTCTGTGAATGTTCATGGTTAGGCTGTGTATATGAGAAATGGAACGAAAGCATGGTGTAAGGAATGGTGTAATGTGAAGGCTGCCAAGCCTTTGAGCTGTCTGCTTGACGTGGTCTTAGTTGATTCTATTTAAAACAACCAAGAGAATAGCCATCCTGCACTTGTAGTTGTAATGCAGTGTAATCCTGCTGAGTGAGGTTTTGCAGAAAGGACAGGGAAGAATTGACTTGCAACACATGTAACACATTAACAGAAAATCTGGAATTGATCCTTTAAGTGAAAGGCTGCAGCTGTCTAGACATGGTGTAAAACAGCTCTGTCCTTACAGTGAATAAAGGAGCATTTGAAAATTAGATCTCTTCCAGAGGGGTAGCTGCTAGCATCAGTCTTGGTAGAGATTCAGAGTATCGCTGCTGTGCATCTTGTGCTTGACTTGTCTTTTTGACTGTCTTTCTTTGTTCTTTGGCACCATTATTTGATCTAAATTTTATTGGTGTGTCTTTTTCCCAACCCAGAGATTCTCTCCTAGCTAGCTTGCTGGATGGAGTGAGAGCTTCTGGTAACAGAGATGTGTGTGTGAAAATGACCTCCACGCACAAAGGGCAGCGTTGGGGATTGCTCAGTATGCCTGTAGATGAAGAAGTAGAGAGCCTTCATCTCAGGTTTTTGGCTGCTCCTCCAAGTAAGCTAATGCTTATTACATGGTTTTATCGTGTTCTTTTAAACACCCAAATGCTTAGTCAGATTAAGTGTTCTTAACTTTTATGTCTTCTTCCAGATGGTAACTTTGCAGATGCTGTGTTCAGGTTCAATGCTAACATTTCCTACAGCGGAGTACTACATGCAGTTACACAAGATGTAAGAATAAATCCCCTCCCCATCCTCTGAAGATGTTCTTAACACATAAATATTAACTCATATTTCTTAACCAGGGTCTGTTCTCAGAAAACAAAGAGAAACTCATTAATAATGCCATAACAGCATTGCTCTCACAAGAAGGAGATACTGCAGCATCTAATGCAGAGCTTGAAAGCCAGTTCCAAGCAGTAAGAAGATTAGTGGCTTCAAAAGCAGGCTTCCTTGCCTTTACTCAGCTTCCAAAGTAAGTGAGAAGTCTCTTCAGTTCAGAAGCAGTAGGTGAAAACAATTCTTGAGTTTTTTTTATACCTTATCTTTAAAACTGAGAATTTGGCCTAAGAAACACTTCTGAAAGGCTCTGTACAGCATTGCATCTAGTAGTATGAGCCTGTCATCAGGCTTTATTGTATATTAAGAATTCCAACTTATCATTGGTATGTAAATCTGATGTTTTTCTTAAATAACCTCTCCCTTAAGAGTCAAGTGTAGTTTAAAGATTTGTTTCCTAGTCAAAATACTTCTAAAATGCACCTTCAAGTGTCCTTGAAGTAGTCAGTTCCACAATTCTTCAAGTATGTTGATGTCATCACTATCTTTAGTTCAACACAAGATAAAACTTGATGTTAGGAAGCTGAGTTGTACTCCTACAGTAAGTACAGGCTTCTGGGAGTTTGTCTTAACTAGGTAACATAAGGAAACAGGAAAAACTGCTCAATGTTCTTCTTCAGAACGCTTCTGACTTTAGATGATGGGGCAGCTGAATGATGTGAAAAGTAACATACATAGTCTGAGACCTTTACAAAGTACAAGTTCTGTATGGTTATTGTGAAGTGTTCTGTACTACCACTATCCTGTAATTATACAAATATGCTTGGTTTCGTGAATGTTGCTCTCAGCGTATTGTTAACAATGAAGTCTAATACTAATGAGATCCTGCCAAAGAATATCAAATTTTTGTAAACTTCAGGATTCTCATTTGCCAAATACAGTGGAAACAAGCTCCTTTTCCACAATTGGACTTCTGTATTAAAACTAAGATCTCTTTTCTCTCTAAAATTGGTGGTTTTGCTTTTTTTTTTTTTCCCCTTTCAAAAGGTTTCGAGAACGATTAGGAATGAAGGTTGTGAAAGCCCTCAAAAGGAACAATGATGGAGTAACCCATGCATCTATTGACATGCTTTGTGCTCTTATGTGTGTAAGTATTAAATTGTATATACGTGTGAACTACAGACTAAAAGATGTAGACATAGGGACTGCACTTCAACTTGCCAGTGTACTCAAATATGAAATAACTTGTGCTGCAGTGGTTTCCTGGTGAACTTGAAGCTGCTGTAGTATGAGCCTTTCTGGATTCAATGTGTGGCTTTTGGACTACAGCTGTTAAGAATTGAGGGTTGAAATGTGACTGTATTGTGAACACTTTTTTTTATAGCCCATGCATGATGACTATGACTTGAGACAGGAGCAGCTGAACAAAGCTTCCCTTCTTTTTTCAAAGAAGTTTCTAGAAAACCTACTAGAGAAATTCAATTCCCATGTGGTAAGTCAGATTTTGAAAGGGATGGTTTTTATAAGTGTTTTTCCTAATTAATGCCAAAGCACTTTGAACACGCTTAACTATATCGTCTTAGTTCCTGGAATCAAAATACAGAAAATATAGCTGTTTAACACTGAAATTTGTTCTAGATTGCTTTGGATCTGGACAGGTTAGAAATATAGCTGTCTATACTGAAGAATTTGGGAGTGTTATTAAACATGCAGACATAGTTAAAGGGAACACCCAGTTTCCACATATAGCAAAGAGTAGTGTGAACTGGTACTTAAGGGCTTAAATCTAGGAAAAAAAAAATGCCGTACGCTGATGTATGTGGTCATAAGTGTCTGGCTTGCTCTAGGAGCCAATACTGTGTCTGAGTGCTCTCGTATATTTTGAACTTGTATTTTCAGTTGTCAGTTATTTCATGCTACGACAAGGAGGAACACCTTCAGCACCACGAGTGCTGAGTGAAACTTGCATGAATACTCCAGTCAGGGGAGAAACACTTTCTGTATAGTGTGTTTGTCTTCTAATTTCAGGATCATGGGACAGGTGCCCTAGTAATTAGTTCACTTCTGGACTTCCTGACATTTGCCCTATGTGCTCCATATAGTGAGACTACTGAAGGGCAGCAGTTTGACATGTTGTTAGAAATGGTGGCATCTAATGGAAGAACGCTATTTAAGCTCTTTCAGGTGAGACTTCAACTGTTGTTTTTGCTTTTCATGTGTGAAATAAGCAGTAACAGGATTGAAGTAATTCTTAAAATAGGTAATCTAATCTCAATTTCTTAGAGGGAACTCTAGTGTTAACAGCTTATAATGCCAAATATGTATTATCAGAGGCCTTAAGTAGTCAGTGAATTGTATTTTTTTTGTCCTACTGAAGGTTGAGTTTGTTTACTGTTTATCTGGTTAATACACTTAAATCTTTTCCACCTTAATAATTTTTTTGGCCTGTTGCTTTAGCTTCAAGTTGGCTTGAGGTGGCTATCCTGTAGTGAATAATATGCTGAATCATTGTAAAATAGAGAATCTAAGATGTTTCCAGAAAAAAAATAAAGTACAGATTAAGTATTAAACTAGATTCAGCAGATGCACAGATCTTGCTCTCTGGAGAATCTGTCAGCTTAGTCTCTCTCTGAGTAACTGAGCATTAGTTACAAAATTAACTCCACAGAATTTTCACAGGTTTACTACTGAAAAGGATTTTTAGCTAAATACCTGTGCTTTCTCCTGGTTTAACCACCTCTACCCATACCCCAGAAGAAATTTAAAGGAAAAAAATGAACCAAACACAAACAAAACAGCTAGCATGCTCTTCTACTTCTTGGTGTTGGCCTGTCACAGCTTCCCCAGCACTATTACAGCTTCTCTGGTACATAGTGCTGCTTGGTGCCAGGAAGTCCATCTAATATCAGAGATTCTTGTTTGAAAGTATAGGATAGGAACAATTCCTGGAATGTGGGGCTAGCTTTCACAAAACTTAGATAAATTTTTGCCTGTAGTTGGAGTTAGAATGCACCGTACAAATCTAATCTTCAAATTTTGCATCTCAATTTTTGTTAACTGTCTATTGTAGCACCCTTCCATGGCAATTGTGAAAGGAGCAGGATTGGTGATGAAGGCAATAATAGAGGTGAGATTTCAGCAGTGTTACTTGGGATAACGTGATAAATATGTATTGCCTATTTTAGAAGTGTAATGTCAATATTGTCTTACCAGCAGTAGCTACTTCTGTTACATTAACTTCTCTTGGGGGGGAGGGGGAAGGGTGAGAAACAGAAAGCTAGCTTAATTGTGTTTTAATATAGCAACTTGCTTTTGTTTTGCACTTGAGGGTTTGGAAGGCATGTGAGTTGAGATGTTAGGTAGTGCCTTGCATGCTTTCATACTGCAGTCAAGGTTTGGCTGTTAATGTTGTATGTAGCTCAGTCACATACTTCAGAACCACTAGACTTGTCCTGCATGTTAAAAGAATCTCTCAAGGAGAAGAAGCCATGTTTCTTGGGACTTTATTGATACACTGCTAGATGGAATGGGATTGGGATTTGCAGACAGCAGTGTTTCAGAGCAAGCTAGTGATGTCAGCCTCTGTTCTTGTTCTTTCTGCTTCAACAAAGGATTTCGCTTTGATAGTTTCCATACCAGAGCTACATCATGATGCATGGGCCAAGTCCATACTTCTGGAGGGCTGCTCGTGATCATTGTAGGGTGACCTTGCTACCTGACTCTAGACACTTCCAGTGTTGAAATTCAGGTCTTAAGTTAGTGCCTCATTGTGTCACAATGGCTTATGCATCTGAATTGTATCTAGTGCTGAATGGAAGTGAATGAACACTTGAAATAGAGGTGTTATGAACCCACAAGTTTCCCCTCATATGTCAGATAACGTTAGCTAAAAGTTACTATGCTGTCTACTATGACTCCTATCCTATAAACTACAGTGGGACTTGGCTGAGTAAAAATGCAATGAAAGTTTGTTTTTAATTATTCATTGCAACCAACGTATCTTGGACAAGTAACTCTTATCCATGTCGCTGTCTAAACCAAAGAGCACCAGTTATTATTCTTAGAAATGGTTCCTATTGACCAAAGCCAGGCAACAAACAATTACTTGTGGTTGTCATTTTTCAATCCTAACTTGCAATTGCAGTGTGGAAGTGGTACTTGTAAATGTATGACCAATATCCTGATCTACGATGAAGATGTGTAATGCATCTTACCTTATCAAGTTAGTGTTCTTGGAGATACGACTACTAATTATCTGGTCCTTGGCTTTACTACAACTCTGATCACTTGCTGTTGAGAACTTGCAGTTAAAGCCCATTATACTGTGGCTTCTGGATATTAATTGACATAGTTGATGGTCAAGAAGGTCTCGGAAATGTAGACTAAGATAAAAGCAGCTTAACTAAGATTCTTTCTCTAGTAATCATCTTGCCCTGTTTCCAAAGGAAGGAGACAAAGAGATTGCTACCAAAATGCAAGATCTTGCCCTCAGTGAAGGTGCCTTACCTCGTCACTTGCACACTGCTATGTTTACAATAAGCACAGATCAGAGGATGCTTACAAATAGGTATGTCAGTCTTGCTTGATATATTATGTTTAAAAAGTCTAAGTAATGGCTTAGTTAACAGTGGAAACACTGGGAGATCAGGGAAGAAAACTTGCAGTTCTTCAGGAGGATATTTTATTCAGCAGCTGGTATGTTAAAGTGGAGAAAACTATCTGAGACTGCAGCCAAAATGGGAGTTTGCTCACAAAAGGCTCAAGTTTTTTTTTTTTTTTTTTCCCTGAAATTTTTTAGAGAAAGAAAAAGAAAGTAGAATGTTTGGAATGTGCAAAAAGCCTTTATTACATAACTGCATAAATCTTGGTGTGCACACTTCAGACATCTTGCATGCAGGTAGGGTCACCCATCCCACCTGAGAGAAGTCTAATTGTACAGAAATCATTCTATGGACTCATCAGTGAGTAGAACTTGAGAGCTCTAAGACTGGGCGTGAGGGCATGCTGAAGAGGATATGAGTGATAATTCAATTAATTCCCCCAATATAAGGTTATCGAGGCTATAGCTACACCTTCCTGAAGCACTAAAGGATTTGCTAAAGCAATGTAGTAACCCATGAAACTTGTTGACACTATGTCATTCAGGAGAGAGCTAGCATGAAACCTTCCATCATACTCCATCATACTAGTTCTGTTTGAAGCTACTTATGACTTGCTTTTAGGTAATGCTTTGGTTCAACACATTAGAACCCTAGTGATGACTGTTGGCAGAAAGTGTCAGTTGGCATAAAGGCTCCCAAAAGAGGCTTTCCTAACCAATGACTGGTATTAAAGTCTTCAAGTAGAGCAATTAAGTGTCTAGAAAGCCATCAAGTTCTTAACCCTTGCTGTAACTGAAGATTAACTGGATAAACTTACACTTCTAAATTAAATATTTAGTTTCTGCTCTATTGCTCAAGTGTTCTTTTGAGGTCTAGATCAACAAGCATGTGCTGCTACTGTTCCACTAACTTCACTAGAACGTTTTAAAGGCAACACTTTATGCTCAGCATGCTTTATACTTGAACTGGAACAATATATTGCTTTGTGCTCTTACACACTCAAGACCACAGAACTCTTGCTCATCTTCATTTCACCAGCATGGTAAGGGTTTAAACTCAGCGGTTTATAAAGCTGTATAAAATACTGACTTACAGTTTGTTCATTTTAATGGCTTTTTCAGGCAGTTAAGTAGACATTTGGTTGGCCTCTGGACAGCTGAGAACAAAACTGCAATGAACCTGTTGAAACGTATTTTGGTGAGTAAAAATGGGATATGGACTGGGTAAAGAGTGAAATCTGACTGCCTGCAGTAATAGAAAACTTGGGGTAGGCTACATAGTGGAAAACATCCCCTTCCCCCTCCAAAGTGTGGAAGTCTAACCTGCAAGATCAGAAGTCTGGCATCTGCTGTTTAAAGGATATTGATGGCTAGTACAAAATATCTCAGATTCTTAATATTCTGTGACTCTCCAGTCACTCTTAAAAAGAGTGCTCAACACTAAACTTAACATGTCTTTCTTTATCAAAAGAACAAAAATGCAGGAAACAAGGTAAACAGTCTTTAATGCTTGGTGCCTGTAAGAGTTAAGGCAACAGTTCTCTTTATGTTTGCAGGCCTGTCCAGCTTGGTTGCTTATAATGCTGTTAAATCTACATACTTGATGCTTCCTGTGTTCTTTCAGTCTTAGAGCTTTTCAGAAATGTTCTTCTAAATTGCTTTAGTGAAAGTAGTTTTCCAATAGTGTTGTAAGGAATTACTAAATATAGAAAAATGCCACTTTAAATTCAAAATAGCAGTTTTCAATTGTTGGCAGAGTGGACTGTCCTGACCTTGCTCACTGATTTCAAGAAGGCTTAGTCAAATGAGACTACTTTTCTCTAATGTCATGTGTAGCACTCAGTCCCGTTATCGGAGGATATGCATAGTTTCTAGTGTTACACTGTTCATTCCCCTCTATACTGCTGTAGGGTCAACTCTTCCTGCAGCAGTTTGTTTCATTAAGTGCTCCTTTAGGAGATGGGATATAGGCAAAAGAGCTCCACTGTACCACAGCTTACTTATGTGCCTCTCTTTAATGTTCTGCTAAAGATGGCGGTATTTCACTAGTGCAAGCAAAAAGCTGCTGCAGCTTTACTTCCTTGAGAGCAGAATATTTTTTCCATTTTGAAATCGGCCAATTTAAAGAAAACACCTTGTTGCCTAATGTAATAGTTTCTGTTCTGTTAGTCACAGCTGTGTTCACACTGCTTTTCAATGTTTTTAGCCACCAGGTTTGCTGGCATACCTTGACAGTACTGATCCTGTTCCTGAAAAAGATGCTGATAGGATGCATGTGAGAGATAACTTAAAAATTGCAACTGTAAGTAAATACAGCTGTCTTTCCTCCTCCGTTCTCTACATATACAGTCTTGGAGACTTTTTCAATACAGAAGCTTGAGTATTAAACTGATCTGTATCAAACATGTTGATAGACCTGCAACTAACCAGTGGAATTTCTTCTGCAGGATCAGTATGGCAAGTTTAATAAAGTGCCGGAGTGGCAGCGGCTAGCTGGAAAAGCTGCAAAGGAAGTTGAAAAATTCGCCAAAGAGAAGGTGGATCTAGTCTTGATGCACTGGAGAGATAGAATGGGCATAGCTCAAAAAGAGGTAAGTATTTTAAGCTCTCTGTTAACAACTTGACTAAGCGTAGAGAGGAACACTGACAACTCCGCTGAAATCAGAAGAAAGTTCACATTAATAGAAGTGTGGGGATTTGGGAAACTTCATTCTTCTGTTTAGATTTTCTATGTTTTACTGGTCTTCATCTGATCAGAGATGCGTTCTGGGGAGAATGTAGAGTAGGTCAAAGAGTACATTCAGCATGTGTTAAGTTTTAACTTGTTCTAGCTAACCTAACCAAATTTGAGTCCAGTTTGTACATCTCTTCCGTGATGATTGTATGGGAAAATAGGAAATTCCTGGAAATCTGGCAAAAACAGCCTTTAGACTACATTTGGAAGGAACTATAGGTATTCTTTGCATCTGAAATGATGTACATTGTATGTGGTGGTATTTAGTTCTGGAACCTACCTGAAGCTCAGCATTATCTTGAATAGTGGGCTTTCCAGCAATACAAAGTCTTGATCAGTCATAATCTTAAGGTTGGCAAAGCAGCACAGCAAGTCAAGTATTTCAGTGCTTAAATTACCAAAAATTATACGTAAAATCAAGGTTGAGATGGAAGTGATAAGTAACTGTTTCGATCTGAGATCAGGGGATACTGTTGGTCTCCTTTTTTTATTTGTCATGTTCTGTCTGACAAGCGTTGAATAGTGAGGCACATTTCTTAACTTTCTTTAGTGTCTTAACTTTAGTGTCATGACTAAACTTGTTCTTATGCGTGGGAAATGGAAGCAATCTATTTCTTCCTTATATGTAAGGAAGGATGAAAAGAGAATGTGAAGTATTGATCACACCTCTCTTTATACTTGATCTGGTGCAACAATAAGCTTGAGTTTGGGAAAACCTTAACTTGATAAAATATTGCTCAAGTTTGATGCACACTGTGGTGCAGAATTGACAGTTATTCTTTTTGGAAATAATGGTGAAGTAGATTCAAAGCCAAGTTTTAAAGTGAAAATGTGGAAAATGGTGATGGAAGGATGAATTGCATTTGAGGATGTTTTGCAGTATTAGTGTTTGCAACATCTTTTTAAATATCTTACCTATGTACTGATTTTAAATGATTGTTTTTCTGTCCAGGGTTCTGAGCTGTTTAATTTCACACTAAATGTATGCAAGTGTAGCTTGGATAGTATAGTAGGCTAGGTTATTACCACTTTGAATTAGTTCAATGGCTGTGGCTTGTTAAATGTTCCTTTCTCTCTTCTTCCAATTTGCTATTACAATCAGGACAGAAACAATATGGTGAGTTTGTATATTTCAGCCATGCGTGTGGGTCATGTTGCTCACTGTTGCTTGCATGTAGAGTATATAATGCTAATTTTAATACTTGAGCAAACTAGGGAACCTTTCAGTGCCCAAGTCAGGCTTGTGACATGTTTCTGTGACTTGCTCCAGTTATTTCCTTTCCAAGAGCAAGCACTCTTGTGTGTTTTTATCCCTCTGTTGGCTTTGGAGCTGCTGGTCTTACTGTGGATGCCAGTCTTAAAGCTCTACTTGCTTTTTTAGCTCAGTGCTAAAAGTATTGTTGTCTTGCATGACTGGTTTATGTGAAATACAGTATCTTGAAGCATATTCAATATTGGCTTATCCTGGCAATCTTGCTAGCGCAGAGTGCTTGTGGTGATGGGAACTAAGCTTTTCTCAGAGAGGGATAACTTGCTTTTAAAGGAATGACTTGTTAAACAGCTGAAAGTTTCTCTGGCATGATTTAGCTTGTTGTAAATAACACTTGTGAAAGTCTGTTGCTACTGCTTACTAGAAAGAGACCTTGTTGATGAGGCCTAACCTAAAGTATAGCTTTTCAACAAATAAGATGTCCAAGCTTTTTTATTTTAAAGGGAAAACGGTAATTCTTTCTTAGTATTAATTTCTTAAGTTTGTCTTTTTTTGCAGAACATTATGCAAAAGCCAGTGATATTAAGGAAACGACGGCAAAGAATAAAAATAGAAGCAAACTGGGATCTCTTCTATTACAGGTAAAATACTAAGATTAATATGGTGGAGTCGGATGTTATTGGCTGGATGTTTTTAATATCTGAATTCCTGTGGATTGTTCCCAGTTGATGCCTGCTTTGACATGGTGTAAGTGCTTTATAACAAACTTAAGAAATTTTAAGTTACGTAGGGATTTTTTGCTTAAAAAAGGGGAGGGGCATTTGGAGAGCTTCTCAAACATTACCAAGCTATATCTTTGTGAGTCAAAAAGTGAGCAACAATCCGCAAATGCATATCTGTGTGATGTTGAAGAGTAAAGCAAAGTAGCACTGAAAATCACTGTATTGTGTTGGTGCATCAAGTTGTGTGTTACTCAATACCTTTTACCTTGAATTGGAATAAAAATGAGCTCAAGGTTGATGGAGAAAATGTTTGTCTATACTGTATTCTAAGTAGTGCCCCAAGTCCTAAATGCAGCTTGCTTACCTGTGAGTTCTGACAATTGTCAAAGTTGAAAAAGGAGAGGCTTCTACTTGGAAAAAAGGGAATATCACTTCTCTTTGGCTAGGAGTGTTTGAGGAATGGTTTAATAATGCTTGACTGTTCAGCAGACTTAAGTGGTGCTTAATGTTTCTAAAGGTAAAATTATGTAGCCTGTCCCTATGCAAATACTGCATAAAAGGAAGATTTGTATGCTCTTAAACCTTGAATCTTGAAGTACTGCTCTTAGTCTCTGGATCCAAATGCTCATCTGTAACTGTCACTGAGTAATGTCCACTGACTGTCTTGTGATGTTTGAGAACTTTTTTCCAGCATGAACTACTGTTTTTGTTCAAAACATACACTGGATATGTGCCTGTCTGCTCTCTTGACACCTCCAGCCCTTACTGCCTTACAGTGAATAGCTTGCAAGTCTCCTGTTTGTCAGCAGTATGCAGATAATTGAGCTGAAAGAGATGACAATGGGCATGCTTTGTTCTACGCTGACCTCCATAACAATGAAAACACTATACAAGCAAACAGCCATAGTTCTTCTAACTAACTAGAGACTGCTACTCGGGGCTTTCTAATTATTCTAATAAAGTTCGATAATGCTAGCCTTCTCTAGCATGCTGGCCAGAGTCTTATCTGGCTTTCAGATGACGTTTGAAGGTTTGACACTATGTAACTTTTTTCTAGATTTCTTCAGGACCATACTAGATCAAACTTAATTTGGAACTTCAAAACACGGGAAGAACTGAGAGATACTCTTGAGTCTGAGATGAGAGCATTTAATATTGACAGAGAACTTGGTAGTGCTAGTGTTATCTCATGGAACCATCAGGAGTTTGAGGTAAATAATGCTCTGTATTATAACCTGCATATGTAAAATCTGGCTAGTGAAAATGTCACTTTTATGCCTCTAGCTACATGAGTGAATCTTGTGTTGACAATCCCTGACTGCAGGCTACAGTTCTCCTTGTTATGGAATAAATTACTAGGCCTTAAGGGTGTGGACAGGTATTATTGTCCAGTATCACTTAGCAAGACTGAAACCTCTTCAGACTGACAAATAATGCTTTATAGAAACCTTTATACTTCTATAAGAGGAACAGAGACAAGCTGGTATTATGCTGTTATCAAGTTACATTATACTTGTTCTTGAGTGTGTTCCATGAGACTTGTTTTGGGTAGCTTCACAATTCACTGCTTGATAGCAAGTTTCTGGTCTTTATTTCCACCATGTCTGTGTGATCCTAGAGACATTAAATACTGACCTGTCCAACTATCAAGTGGTTATGTGGTCAAAACTATACTCCTCTGTAGGTTATAGATGGAAGATTACTACTTTTTATGTTCTAGGAACAACAGTACTTAAAGTCAAAATGGTATTGCAGGCTGAAGGAATTGATGTGTTCCTAATTGGTTTTCTCAAAACAAATTGAAAGATTTTTTCCAGCAGCATGCTAAAAAATTTCTGTGCTCTAGTTTCCAGTACTGTTATGGTTCCACACTGATATGTGCATTTAATGTATAATGCTAGAGCAAAACAAGACTGTACTTGAATTCAAATTGTAAGATATTCTTAGATACTGTCAATGCCAACCTTGTCACAGTACAATTTTATTGTTAAAGCAGAGGAGTACTAGTGTAATGAGTTAACTGCTGCTTTTGAGAACTTCTCAGATAGGCGATTCTTTTAGATTTGCTAGAGTAGCCATTGTAGTTGGAGGAAGAACTACTTTACCTATTCCTTTTATCCCTATCACACAACTGCAGACTTGATGAAGTGAACAGCTGAGTCTGGGTTTGGACTGGTGACTTTGGAACTGATGGTTCAGTCTTTAAAGCTTCCTTCAGTTATGGGTCAGATACAGGACTTTCAGGCTCAGTGTCTGCTGTCTCAACTCCATCTCTGTACTTCAGAGGTGCTACCTGGGGCAGAATCAAAAGTGCTCATTTGAAATTTACTCTAAAGCAGGCTTCCCATCTGCACTTTGTGCTCCCCTGTGGCTTGCGCTACTGGAACGTATCACTTAGCATTCCTGTAGTTACAACCCAAAATGCTTTGGGACTGGCTTGATGGGCGCTTCTGTAACATGGTCTTTGAACAGCTGTTCTCTGAGGCTTGCTTATAAGTATTTTTAAGTGAAAACTGTACTGTCAGGCTATGCTATAAGTACTTCTGCTAACTATTGTTGACAAAGGCTTCTCTACCAGCTGTGAAACTTTGCCCGGGAGGATGGTGGCTTGAGGTTGCTCTGGAAGGTTACTAGTTGGGGGGACCTCGTTGTATTGGGTACTATGGTCAGATCTGTAGATCACTATCATGAGGCCACATAAAGTTGTCTGCAAACTATAGATAGGAACAGCTACTGTAGAGAGGTGGTTTTTGTGGTATGTTAGAGGTACCTCTGAATGAGGTGCTTGCCAGTTGTTTAAAACCATTGAACATTGAGGCATGTGGCTAGATTTAATGTAGTTGTTACAAAGCTAATGATGGTTCTCATTATGCAATTTCACTTCAGCCTCTTGCTGTGCATACTGATGCATCTAGACTTTAATTACCTAGCACAATATCAAGTATTGCTAATAATTAAGTCATGCTGCTGTTTCATACTTGTACTAACACTGAGTGAAATATCTTACAGTGAAATAACTACTCATTAAACCTTGAGTCATTGAATGCATCGTGTATTATCTAAGCTTAGTTACTAAAAATAGATACAAGTTACTTAGAGGCTGGAAGCTGGAACTTCAGTAATGTCAGATACCTCTGTTCTGGGAAGCAATGGTAGCTTACAGCACCATTTTTCTCAGATGTGTACTTTAACTGCAGATTTGTGAAGGATTTCAGTCTTCCTTAGACTATTGAAAGGATTGCTAACCTTGATGAAGATATTGATGCAAGCAAGTGCAGTAATGTTAAGTTTTTGCTTGCATAAACAGTAAACATTGTTTTTCCTTATGTAACCTGTTTTATGTTATAGGTAAAATATGAGTGCCTTTCTGAGGAAATAAAAATAGGGGATTATTACCTAAGGTTGCTACTGGAAGAAGACGAAACTGAAGAGAGCGGAGCAATCAAAAAATCGTGAGCCATTACTGAAGTCTTATCTCACTTCCAAGGTCTCTGTTGTCTTTGCTAAAATCTTACCTCTTCCTTAGATATGAATTCTTCAATGAGCTCTACCATCGCTTCTTACTTACCCCAAAAGTGAATATGAAATGCTTATGTCTGCAAGCATTGGCCATTGTTTATGGAAGATGTCATGAAGAAATAGGACCATTTTCTGATACCAAGTATATTGTTGGGATGTTAGAACGGGTAAGAGTTATTTCAAGCAATTTGATACAGTAGTTAATGTATGGCTAGTCCAACATATGTTCAGATCCTTCAAGTTGCTGTGAAACTCAAGTTTCAGTTTTACAGAACATGAAATTGCAGCACGAATACTTTTTTCATGCTGTCATGAAGTGTTCCTGGTATCTCCCCTTGACTCACTTGAAGTATCAGTGACAAACCATTGATCTTAAAGGTATTTCAGAGCAGACTCTTAATGTGTTTTGTTAGCCTAAACAGTTTTTTTAGGCTGAGCAAGAATAAAGCGTATAGGATCTTGGTGTGATATTAATCTTGTTCGTGCTTTTGAAAAATGCAGAAGCATTAAGTTCTTTAAGACGATGACCTTGTTTCAGGTCATATTTGGGGAGACTATTTAAGAGCTGTAGAAACAGCCCCATACTTAAATGGTAGCCTTAGATGGACACACACTGTGGATTGTATCTTAGGACCGACTGCTTTGGCCATTCAGTGCATCTGAATCATGCTTTACAACTCATACAGATTGTAAAAATGCATTTCCATGCCATCTGAAGAAGGGAGTTCTTTGCTCACATCAGTGTGGGTTTTAGATGTGGCTGTTGTAAGTGGAACTGAGCCAATGCAGTCTGTTTTGCCTTGAGTCTTGATATTCCCACCACAGATGCAACATCAAAGACGTGTTCTCTCTGCAGGCTGAAAGCAGTCCCTTTTTCCTTGTGTTTGTGTTAACAGGCTCACTGGAGAATCCTAACAGTATCCTGTTAGAATAGTCTGTCTTAGCAAAATGTGGGTCTGAGTGTTGGACCCAGAGCAACAAAGGGGATGGTAGAGGGGAACAAGATCTTTCTACTTAAATGTCTGAAATTTATGTGTGAAACTGGATACTTAATAGTCAGCTGTTTTATTCTGGGCACGAAGAAAAGTAATTGGGTCTTTGTGGCACAACTGTATTGATTCTTGAAGGTAACTTATGATCCATGTTATCAAGTACTAATTTGTTCTCTTATGCTGCAATAGTGCACTGATCGGCTTGAGCGGGACAGACTGATACTGTTTCTCAACAAGCTGATCCTTAATAAGGTAAGGTGCATATGTATGCTTAACAGTAGTTTATGGGTCTTTCAAATGTGTAAAGTGTTCCAAACTAGTCTTTCGGGGTTAACTTAAGCAAAAATTCAAGCCTTGATGCAGGCTTTAAAGCAATGTGTGATACAATTCTCTGGAATATTGTAGCTGTTATTGGCAAGGAAGCTGAAGGAAATGTGTAGATAAATGTGGGTAAGTACTCTGGTGGTTGCACCATCCTAGGCTCTGTAGCTGATGCTTTGACTTCTCAGAGTCAGTTCTTACTAGGATAAAATCATTCAAAAACCTGGAAAATAGTTTTATTAACTCAGTTCATACTTTAACAGAAAAATGTGAAGGACCTTATGGATTCAAATGGAATTAGAATCCTTGTGGATCTGCTCACTCTGGCACACCTTCACACAAGCAGAGCTACGGTCCCTCTGCAGGTATGTGGCTTTTGTTTCTTACTATTCATACATTGATTTTCAAGAATTGCCATCTTAGCAAAGCAATGTCCTTACATTTCCTGTAGAAATGTAATAGCTGCACTGAAGCTAATCCTGTAAATATCAACTTCTAGAGCAATGTGATTGAGGCAGCACCTGATATGAAGAGGGAGAGTGAGAAAGAGTGGTACTTCGGCAATGCTGACAAAGAAAGGAGCGGTCCTTACAGCTTTCAAGAGGTATCTGTCTGCCTTTAACTTGAGCTTGATGGAAGATACTTCCATCTTGATGTTTATTTGGTGTTGGGCCAAGAACCAGGTCTGCTACAGGTATAGAGAAGATGGGACCAAAGATCTGATCTTAAAACAAATACTGTTGTAATAGTTATTACAAAATTGCCTGTTGCAGCACAGAGCTTCTGATGCTTAAATTCTTAATTCCTCTTTGAGCACAAATCTGTTTTCTGTGGTCTAAACTCTTCACAGTACTGCAGTTGCTGCACGTGTCAAATGGCTTTTCTAACGAAGTTACAGGTCATTCTCCTGTTATATACACACTCTTTTTGGGTGAGTGGAGAGAGAAAACGGGCAGAAGTTCAAAAAATCAATGAAACGTTTTTCCTGTATGTGTAAATTCTCCAGAAAAGCCTTGACCAGTGCCATTAAACTAGCAGTCACTCTGATACCTCAGTAATTCTTGCCAACAGTATGTGAAAGGTTAAATGCCTTTGGTAATGCTGTCTACCCCCTTGTGGCCCAGTTTTGCTATGCTTAATCTGTCAACATTTACTTCATGTTTACCAACTGGTTCTGTTAGAATTGCGTGGAACTATGGTCAAGTCTGCCATATGGCAGTTAGAAGCTTGTGTTGATTGTGAATGTTTAGGAGCAAACCTGATTCTGAATGCTTGAATCAACTAATCTGTAATTTGGCAATAGATGCAGGAACTATGGGACAGTGGAAAGCTGACTTCAAAAACACGTTGCTGGGCTCAAGGTATGGACGGCTGGCGACCATTACAAGTCATCCCTCAGCTGAAGTGGTGCTTGCTTGCCAGTGGCCAGGCTGTGCTGAATGAGACTGACCTTGCTACGCTTATACTCAACATGCTCATCACAATGTGTGGATATTTTCCCAGCAGGTAAACACTAATTTTCAGCAAAGGTGGCTAACTTTCACTTGCAGACATATAAATGTCTTAAAGCTTTTCTTAGAACCCTAGTAGTACACACTGTATTAAAGATCCTATTTGTAGTAGTAATTAATCCTGTGGATTAATAGTTTGTAAATGAGACTACACTAACATTGTGATAGGAACTGCAAGGACATAAGCACAAGCTTGGTGCGTTCGTAATGCACAGCAGCACAGTCTTATTCTTACAGACAGGTTATTGATTAAAGAAGCTTTATTTCCAAGTTAATGCATGGTATTAAACCACACTTAGTCTGATTCTTAAAAAGCACTGAATCTGATCTTAGAATGCTTACGTTGCTTGTTCTTGAAAGAGAAAAAGCATGTTTCTGCTTGCTCCTGTACCAATTTATTTTTTTAGGGATCAAGATAATGCTATTATAAGACCTTTGCCTAGAGTGAAAAGACTGCTGTCAGATAGTACTTGCCTCCCTCATATCACTCAGGTAAGCATCTCTAAAAAAAATATATTGAAATGGGTAAAAGTTTGACTCTGAACTTAAATGAGATTTTGAAGTTGACTTCCTTGTCCCAGTACTGAATTTATTAAAACTGGAATTTTGGTAGGTAACTTACACTATCTAAGCAGCTAATGTAAATGTTTGTGTTTTATTTCAGCTGCTACTGACTTTTGATCCTATCCTTGTGGAAAAAGTTGCTATATTGTTGTTTCACATCATGCAAGATAACCCTCAGTTACCTCGTTTCTATTTGAGTGGAGTATTCTTCTTTATCATGATGTACACGGGTTCCAATGTACTTCCTATTGCAAGGTGAGGAAAAAAGGATGAAAATGGCTCTTGACCTCCTGTGCTCAGAAGGAACATTGCTCTAAATGCTCCTGGAAGTGTGTGTGTTTTGTTAGAAACACCATGACACTGCAGGCAAACACCCTCTAAGAGAGTTACCTCAACATTGTCAAGTCAGCAGCTAACAAACTGAATTGCTTATGACCCTGATGAGGAGGGAAGGGTCATCTTGTTTCATCCATGAAATGATGATATAATGACGTAGGGCGGGATTTGTAGGGAAAGGCTGTCTATCAGCTTTTTTTTTTTTTGATGTGGAGGGAACAAGCTTTCAGGAACAAGACTTACAAACTGAAATGGTGAACATAAGGCAATACTTAAACATGGAAGTACTTTTCTTGGTGGGGTTCTCAAGGAATTCATGGGCTTTGTTTAGAGATTCATTCAGCGGCTGCTGTTACTCATTTCATATTGAAGTAAATGCGAGTGGCCAGCTGGATTATGTTAGTCTGTTTATCTTTCAAAGGTTTCAGATCTGTTTTAATTGATACTTTTTTAACTTCATATACTTAAATAACTACTGTTTCTTCTCTAGGTTTTTGAAATACACACATACAAAACAAGGTTTCAAGTCTGAAGAAGTGAGTAGATCGTGAAAATAACTGCCTCTGTTTCCAAATAGTTTTGTAACCTACCTGTTTGCTTTAACAGTACTTCATGTTTATTCTTAGTTCTTAAGAAATAGAATTGAAGAACTGTAAGGGAAAAGGGGGAGGAGGGTCTTTTAGATCTGAAGTCGGCTAGGAAGGCTGAATCAGATTAACTTTGAGATGGCAATGTTATCTTTTTCCATAGACAAAAAGTCAAGATATAGTTCAAAGAAGTATACTTGGACATATTCTTCCTGAAGCAATGGTTTGTTACTTAGAAAATTATGAGCCAGAAAAATTTTCGGAGATATTCCTTGGGGAATTTGACACTCCAGAAGCAATTTGGAGCAATGAAATGAGGTAACTTTTTTTTTCTGTCAGAGACAAATCTGAACAAGTGTATCTGCTGAAGAGGTCTTATCTTTAGCATTTCTACAGAAGGTCTACAATATGTGTTTTCAATGTTTCCACTGCTTCCCTCCATTTGCCCCCGGCAAGGGCAGCATCCTGCAGTGCCCCCTGCTTCTATCAAAAATTACAGGAGTGGAAACCGGCAGAGAGAAGGGGATTATTTCACTGAAAACCTGAAAGCCTTTTACATATGCCTGTGTCATACTTGACCAAGTTCCTTTCATGAATGGAGATTTCACTACTTATGTAGGCTGTTTTATACTTACTGTACTTGTTTACTACTATCACCAAGCTAGGAGATACACCTCTAATATTACAATATGTTTTTAGGGTCTTCCAAAAAGCAAAGTAGTATTGAGGGAGGGTAAAACGTCACTTCAGATTATTTTAAAATAATCTGAACTTTCTAGGCAGTAAAATAGCTTCATGACCGAACAGGGCCTTAATCCCTTCTGTAACTTGGCAAACTATTTGGGGAAAATGTTTGTGGAAGATATCAGTGAACGTACTTAGACACTTTTTTTTTGAGGACTCTGGCAAGTGTCAAAACGAACTTTGTAACTTTCAGGCGTCTTATGATAGAAAAGATTGCTGCTCATCTTGCTGACTTCACCCCTCGTCTTCAAAGCAATACAAGAGCCCTCTACCAATACTGTCCTATCCCAGTTATCAACTATCCACAACTGGAAAATGAACTGTTCTGTAATATTTATTACCTGAAGCATCTTTGTGATACACTCAGATTTCCAGACTGGCCAATTAAAGATCCAGTAAGTAAGAAAAATTTTAGAATTTGCTCAGCTGTTGTTCTTTCAGAGTCCTAAATTCTAACAAAACTTAATGAAATCAAGTGCTAGGTTTGTTACAAATAACCGATAAATTCTGTCTCTCAGTTCATAAGAAAATATGTTTAACGTGTTTTTTTTTATGTTGAAGCAGAATCATCTTCGTGCTATGTAGCAGCCACTGGTTAAGTATTTCTCCATGTACTGACTTAAAGTACACAAAAAAGTATAGGTAGTCTTTCAAAGAGCCTTAAACGTTTTTTAGTTCTTATTTCTGTGCTGGACAGTAAACTGAGCAACTTGATATCAATACATTAACTGAACTGGTAAGATCTTGGTGCAGTTCAGTGGTCTAGATCTGTCTGATTGTCTAATCAACTTCATTTATTCATGCAGTTTTGCAGTTTTTGTAATATGGAGGTGTAAACTGCCAAACATTCAAGTGCTTCTACCTTTTCTAATGTGACTTACGAAAATATTTTAATTTTAAGGCAGTCTTAATCTTGAATAAATTGTAGCACTGCAGCGAAGCAGTCTTGATTCTTACCTGACTGAAGCAGGAACAATAATTACTAACAGTAAGAGGATTAGTTAAAAAGTCTTCGAATTTAGGGGGGTGGGTGATAAGGATATGGTAATAAAGCAGCACCTCATTGTAAAAGATGACGTCCTACAGCCAGTATAAGTGCAACACTAATAAACTAATTATTCAGGTCAAACTCTTGAAAGATACACTAGAAGCTTGGAAGAAGGAGGTAGAAAAGAAGCCACCTACGATGTCAATAGATGATGCTTATGAGGTTCTTAACCTTCCCAAAGGACAAGGACAGTAAGTTGCTTTCAGTATATCAAGTGGTGTATAACTATGGCTACATCATGTCTGTACACTGAAACTGAATTTTCTTGTACTCACAACCAATTAGTGGTACCAGTTATGTCTAGCACCTGCTTTCACATTGGAAGAGTGCTTTCTTCTAAGAAGAAACAAAGCTTGAAAATTCAGCTCTGCTGTTTCTTTGAGAGAATAATTGTAAAGTGTTAAGATAAACTGAAACTGGAAAAACGCTTTGAGCTCTCAGCATTCACTAGGCTGCTCTACAGGGTGAACATTAGACTATCTCATAATGAGCAAAGAATAAGGCAGCACTTGAATGTGTTCAAAGTAGAACTCAGGTTCTCTAATCTTCCTTCCTTCCACCTGCCTTGTCTTTTTTTCTGATGATAGCAGTAGGATTTTTCCCTTCCTATCTTGCCACTTGTTTCTGACATCAGGCCTCTAGAAGAGAACTGACACCACTTTGTAGTTACGCTTCAAGAGCAGTGCACTTACTAAAAATCATGAGCTCATATGTGTGGACTACTAATTCTTACTATTTATTTTGGTTAGCTCATTTAGACTCTTCATTCAAGGGTCACTTTGAGTTCCTTTTGGTTAGTATATCTGAACAAGAGATACTAATGTTAGTTTCTGTTTTGTGGCTGTGTGAGTACCTCCAGTCAGTTAGTGGAGCAGGACTCTCAAAACACAAGAGCTTTGTAGTTTTCACTTAGTTGTAATTAGTACTGTTCAGTGTTGTCAGAATTCAAGCTTTTTTTTTTTTTTTTGATGTTATTGAATGTAATGGGACTTGTTCTCTCATAGGCATGATGAAAGCAAGATCAGGAAAGCCTATTTCAGGCTCGCCCAAAAATATCACCCAGACAAGAATCCAGAAGGCAGGGTATGTATCTATGGTCTTAATAAGATGGGAACAAATTCATCTGTTGCTTGTGTTAGGAGTTTTTAGATTTTCTCCCACTTAGGAGTTAAGTGAGTGTGAAAACTTATGTCCTAGGTGAATCCTAGAGTACAGAATACTACTACAGATAAGTAATTTAACCGATGTCACTCAAAGAATGTTAGCATTTCCACAGTAAACTCTATTGTAATCAGATCAGACCACATTTCGGAAAACATCTCAGAAAGCATCTAGTTTAAACAGTTACTCAGGAAGTAAATAAGCTAATTGTTCTCTTTCAAAGATAGACTGAATCCTCTGCCCATTCTTAAAATCAAATTTTACTTTCTTGTCATACAAGAATTGATTTAGTTTTAGTCTTTCCTGTGGTGGAGTTCAGAAAATAAAACTGATCTGTAAACCAGTATTCTTATTTTGAGGTTATTCAGAGTATTTTCTAAAGTGTAATAAGGCAACAAACCTAGCATTATAGTTAATACTTTATTTTACCTGTGTGTAAACAAATGCTGCAGCCTTGTAGTAATTTGGGGGTTGTTATCTTTATTTGCAGGACATGTTTGAAAAAGTTAATAAAGCATATGAGTTTCTATGCACAAAGTCTGCCAAAGTGGTGGATGGGCCAGATCCTGAAAACATCATTTTGATCTTGAAAACTCAAAGCATCCTCTTCAACAGGCATAAGGAAGGTAGGCATGTTATCTCAGAAGAATGTTTTAAATTCATTTCTTTAGTGGCCTTTGCTGTCATCTTTAATCTCCTATTTTGTTTAGTCTGTGTTCTGTTGATCTGGTTTCTGGCTTGACATGGCATTGTGAAGCTATGGCAGGGGGCTTTTTCAGTGAAATAAAATCTGTAATAGAGCTTAATTCAAAAAGCTTAAATAGCTTTTTTTGAAATTTTCTGCTCCTATACTAATAAGTTTGAATCTTCCTGCATACATAACTGAGGCTGACTTCTTTGTCTCTTCAGAGCAGTCCTCACTAGTACTCGTTCACATGGGTGAGAGATTCTGGGTCTATCTGAGACTTGTCTAACGTGATTAACCACACAAATGTAATCTTGCAGAAATTCTGACAGTGTTAAACCCCTGATGGGTGTGCTGTAACACTACTTCTTCCACAGCCCAAGTGAGAAAAAGGGGTGAAGTACCCTAATCCTAGGTTCTAGCTACAGCCCCTCACTGGCAGCTGGCATGTCCAAGTGATGCAAAGCCAGAAGTGTTCCACTGCGTAAGCATGTTACAGTATGTTAAAATAAAAACCTCATGCAATAATAGCTTTCAGTTGTGTGGAGGCACTGATGTTAGTGTAGACTTAATTAGGTTTGCTCACAGTCAGCTCCTTTGCTGCAAGATTGTTCTTTATCCCTGCTGAACACTCCAGGAATGAAAAATATAATTAAAAACACAATTGCTGTGTTACACTAATAGGTCCTTACAGGTTCACTGTTAAACACTGGCCTAAAACTGTAGCTGACAAAGCTATACAGATGTTTCTCCGGGGGCAGATACTATTTGGAAGGCTATTAGCTTGGGGGCTTTGTGAGCTGTTGATAAGTTATTTTAATCTTGAAAAAGCTTTTTTGTGTATCTGCCCCTGACCTTTTGTCAGCTTCTAGTATGAGCAGTCTGATGTGACAAGGAGACAGATTGTGTGGACTGCTCCGTATTGCTCTAGGTATCCTAGGTGTTGGCTGTCTTTGATTCCTACTCCTTACATGCTGATATATGTTCCACTGATAATTATGTGGTGTTTCAAATTGTGTAGGCTTTGCATAGATGTAAACTTTGAGAGTTTTTCTTTTCAGAGTTGAAACCTTACAAGTATGCAGGCTATCCTATGCTGATTAAGACTATCACCATTGAAACATCAGATGACCTCTTGTTCTCCAAAGAATCTCCCCTGTTGCCTGCTGCCACAGAACTTGCTTTCCATACTGTCAATTGTTCAGCATTAAATGCAGAAGAACTGAGAAGAGAAAATGGAATTGAGGTAGATCGAAAGAAACTTGGGGGGGGGGGGGTTTAAGTCTTAACTCTCTTCCACAGCTGAAAATTCTAGATCCCTTTAATGCATAGGACATCAGATGCATTTAGGAAGCACTCTTGTCTTGAAGCATTAGTCCATTTCTACTTTCGCTTTCCTGGATGCAGTTAGAGAAGTCTCTTGTAGAGTATACTCCTTTCCAGATCTAGGCTTGTAGTTGGCTTATCTACAATTCAACAGAAATATATTAATCAACTTCTCTACCAAATTCTATTGAAAGCTTCTCTGTTCTGTATGTGAAAGCACAAACATGAACAAGTCACTCGGCAGAAGGGTTTTTCACTGTCCATATTAGTTCACATATGTGAATGCTATTGACTCTCATGAAGCAGTAAATACTAGCACCAGCACTCACAAGGAATTTTGCCCTGTAAAGCACTGGAGCAAGCAACAGATAGCGTTGCTAAACAAGGCTTCTCTTCAGCCATTACAAATGGGTTTACCAGCTAATGTTTTATTTCTGACGTACTTGATCAGTTTTTGTTGTGATGTAACATGCATATCATCCAATCCTCACAGGTACTGCAAGAAGCATTTAACCGTTGTGTAGCAGTCTTGACTCGTTCTAGTAAACCAGATGATATGTCTGTACAGGTAAGTTGTGGCAGCTCTGATTTATATCAACCTTCTGAGAAATTGTGTGTATATATACAGTAAAAAAGCTTGTAAACATTTCCGTTTCACTTGGTACCAATAAAATACTATTACTTTTATAGGTGTGTGGACATGTTAGTAGATGTTACAGTGTGGCAGCTCAGTTTGAGGAATGCAGAGAGAAGATTACAGAAATGCCTAACATCATTAAGGACCTCTGTAGGTTACTGTATTACGGCAAGGTAAGAGCTCTCTTCCTAACTGAATATTTAACTACTAAATGTTTAGGGCAATGTTCCGGTTTATGGGAAATAAGACAGTTGCAGAAAAATGATCAATCACTTCTTTAAGATCCCAGTTAATCATTGTGGGATAAAGAACTCTTGTTCTTAATGCTTGTATTTGAATCCATTTAGTGGACTTAAAATGCAGTTGCTATTAAGGTTCACATATTTTTGATTCTTAATTGAATTATGCCTAGCCGAATTGTTTAATTCCTTAAAATAGAAGTTAGATACTAGTTTTACAGTAGATTCTTAAATCAGCAAAATCTCTTGAACAGCCTTCAAGAAGCTTTTGAGCTGTTTAGCTCTTAAAACTTAAGTCATGTTATATGAATACTTAATTTTGTGTGAATTATTATGCTTGCTCATCTCCAACTTCTCTTGTTGGGTAAGTGAAAATGAGAACTTTAAACCAGACTGTAATACTTGACTTTAGGTGCATGCCTATTCTGTAGTCCCTGTAGAACACGTCATCATAAAACGCTCATCTTGGAATCTCTGCCACCTTCTTAAATTGTTTATCCATCAGTTCATCAACACTCCTTTCTAGTCTTGAGAAATAACTAAAAACTCTTCTACTGAAGGATTGACTAATGGGACATGTTTCTTGGCTAACAGACATCTGACTTTGGATGCAGATGTTGTTTTATCCACTTATTTCCATGCTGCTTAGACAATACTGCAGAATTTTAAAAAGTTTTGTCTTTAAATGGTAAGGCAGCCAGTTGGCTTTTGTTTGTTACGAGTACTGAAGTAAACTTTTTTTTCCCTCCTTCAGAACATACCACGAGTAGCTTCTTTGGGAGTAGAGTGTGTTAGCTCCTTTGCCTTAGATTATTGGCTACAAACACATTTGTTCCAAGCTGGAGTTCTCTGGTACTTGCTGGGTTACCTCTTCAACTATGACTATACACTGGAAGAGAGCGGTATTCAGAAAAGTGAAGATTCTAATCACCAGGTAATGTTAACAAGGTGCAGGCTTTCAGACACAGGTTGTTGCTTGCCATCTCTTACTAACAAAAACTAGGCATACTCAAATATTTTCTAGCATCATTGAGTTAAATGAACAAACATTAAAGCAAAAAAAAAATGGTTTCTAATAAACTTCAGTCAACAGAAAAAAGGTAAACTTGTGCTATGAGAATTTCTCTGGAGGCTCAACTGAAAGGGTTGTCTAGTGATAAACCATGAACTTGCTTAAAATACCTCCTTTAGCACTGCATTATCACTTTGGCCTATAGATATGTAAGTGGCTTCACACTCTATTTTCCTTCCTTAAGAAGTGATCCTCTAAGTAGGACGCTTCTTTCTCAGTTACTGGATGAGATGACCATCGAACAGTATTTTAGTTACTAAATCTTGTACTGCTGTTAAGAAAGGCTTATACTGGTATTTGGCTGTTGGCAGGAACCATTTTCTGATCAGAAACTATTACCCTAAATGGCTTCCATAACTTTCAGCTTATCCTAGTGACCCAATTTTTCCTACCCTGGTTATGTCTATTTATATTTATTAAGCCTGCAACAGTGATCATGTCTTGCTGTTCTCCTAGTAGCTTCTAGTACTTTACTAGACATCAGTGCATAATTAGCAATGCAGGTAAATAGACAACACCAGTTCTTTTCATTTTGGTGTGGAAGTGTTGGACAAATCTCTGTAGCTATTGATTTTTCTCCAGCTAGTTGTAGTTCTCTTTTAACTGTTCTTGTATTTTTTCAGGAGGTAGCAAATAGCCTTGCTAAACTCAGTTTGTTAGCCTTGAGTCGTCTTGGAGGGTATCTGTCTGAAGAACAAGCTACACCTGAAAATCCAGCGATCAGAAAAAGCTTGGCTGGAATGTTGACACCCTATATTGCAAGGAAACTTGCTGTGGTCAGTGCTACTGAGGTAAGCATCTGTTGGTCAAAACTTTGAGTTATGGAAGGAGTAATTAATCACTTCTGAATTAAAGCACAGAGCTCTCTTAACACCAGCCTGGTACAAAGAACAACAGAGCAATTTTTCTTTGCAGTTGAAGTCATGGCAAAAAAATTACTTTACTTTCAAACTCAATGGACAGGATTAGCAGCCAGTTGAAAGATTCCCAAAACAAATATGGGAGTGAAGAAGTTGAGTTAAATGTTGATGGCTTAAGGATAATAACGATGGAGAGTGAAGTCTAAACTTTCGAAGTGCTAAGGAAGTCATCTACAAAAAGCGATGCTGCAGATTGTTGCTGCTCACTGCCAAAAATAGGAGAATCTGAACTGCAGATTGAAGCAGGATAACAACAACAACAAAGTAACTTAAACATACTGCTTTTCTGATATGTGGAAGGCTTGACACTTGAAACCTGCGTATGGAATTAGTCTGTTAATGAGATAGGATTAACTTATATCGTGAAACACTAATTAAAATGTTATTTTGGATTATTATGCAGAGTAAGCTCAGATCACATAAATTCATTTTTTCCTAGACTCTGAAGATGCTAAACAGTAACACAGAGAACCCCTACTTGATCTGGAACAACGGGACAAGAGCTGAATTACTTGAATTCTTGGAATCTCAACAAGAAAGCATGATTAAGAGAGTAAGATTACTTCAAAAAATAATTAAACAAAAAATAGTAGTGGGATTTAATACTGTTTCATGTTTTGGTGCATCCTCTTGTCATGCAGTCATACAGTTAATACAGTTAATAAATCCATTGTCTACTCCTAAATGACTTTCTTCATTCAGTAGTCTTAAACAAAAAACCTGAGCTTGATCAGTTACTAGTTGTAATGTTTCAATGTGCCTAGGGCTTCTGATTTTTTTGCTAAAACAGTCTTCTATTAGTATTGTCTAATTAGCCAGGTTATTGCTTTATATTTTCTACATGATTTGCTGTCTGAGCTTGTGCTGCTTGTCTGTCTGTTTAAAGGGTGATTGTGACAAGAGTTATGGATCTGACTTTGTCTTTAGTGACCATGCAAAGGAACTTATTGTGGGAGAGATTTTTGTTAGAGTCTACAATGAGGTCCCTACCTTCCAACTAGAGGTGAGAGATCTAGCTAAAACCTTTCTGTTGAACTTAAAAAGTAGTACCTGAAATGTTACTCTATGTGGAGAAAATAAATCTTATGGAAGTTATGTCCAACGTGATCAGCTTGTTGTGGGAAGTCTCTCTATTGGAGCAGAATAAATTTTAAAAGAATGATGACTTTCATAAGACATACTGCTTTGGATGGTTTAATGCCTTTTCTCTACAAACTTTCACTGCAGATACTCGGGTTGAATCATTAGTTCCAGGAGGAAGTGATTCTGCCTAGTGGCTTTGCTGTTCATCTATACTTACAAACAACTATACATCTTAAAAGTGCTGTTCAAATAGCTTTCTAAGGGTGTATTAACATATAAATGGGGTTAATGTGGTTCAGATGCTATAGAGATAATGAAAAAATGCTTCCTGTTTGGAAGGAACTGTTAAATGTGGGAAAAGTGATGTGGCTACACTTTATTCTAGTTTGAATACTATTGCATCACAACTTAAAATGCTCTCATCTCTTCAAAGCTTCCTAAAGCATTTGCTGCAAGCCTCTTGGATTACATAGGCTCACAAGCACAGTACCTTCATACGTTAATGGCAATAACACAGACTGGAAAAGTAGAGTCCAATCAACATGGAGATCGGTTACGGAGAGTTGAAATGGCTCTGGAGGCCCTGAGAAATGTGATAAAACACAACCCAGGTAGGCTTAATAAGGCACTTCACTGATAGGCTTTCTTGAGGACAACTTCAAAAATAATACAGAACCATATTCTTTTGAGCTTCTTTCTAGCTGGAAGATAGTTTTTCTGGCTAACAAACCTTAGTGTAGTTGATGGGCTATATATAGGCTTGTTTTTGTGCTGTAGAACATTATCAGTGGATGTATTAATTTTGTGCAAAATTCAAGCCATATCTATCTTCTCTGAAACATTGGCCTTTAACTTGAATTCAGGCCTGCAGTTGCTGGTATGACTGAAATCTTTTAAATAAAAATCTTTTAAATAACTTTCTGTAATTGTTTGAAGAATCTTCAGCTGATTTTGAACTTCCTTGTGTCAAAAAAGAAAACAAACAAACAAAAAAACACTTTGACCTGAGTACTGCATAGCAGTAAACACCTAGAAACATGTTAGTGCTATTGCTCCTCCTAAGCAGGAGGAGATGATGCTCTTGAGAGTGGGCAGCTAACACCAGCAAATACCTATGAGTGCAAATATCAGTGTGAAGACAGGAGAAGTCTGAGATGCCATGATTTAAGATCTTGTTGTAACAGCAACTCATAGTAGTCATGGCTTCCTGTGATACCAGTTAGAGTTCTCTGTATTTGGCAACTATAACCCTGAAGGCAGCTGTTACTGTTATAGATTGTATCTGTCCTCCCAGCTGTAGGAATCCAAAACACCATGTGTAGTTGAAGCAAAGTAATACTGGTGACCAATGATAAATAAAATAACTGAACTTCTTTAATTGTCTTGTAAGAATGCATATTAGTTAATTGGCAATCCAAGAACTAGCTCAGTTTTTTGCCTTAGAGGGAGGAAGTATCCTGTTCTTTTGAAATACTGTTGACCAAGACTTTGTGGGAGCTAGATTAATATGCCGGGCTTAATTTAATTCTGTTGTAGATCCTGTTCTGCAGGAGCTGTTCCAATTACTGTGTCAGACTATACAGATTTCCATCTTTATGTATAGTCAAATGTAGACTTAGGATGGCCTTCAGTGAATGTTTTGGTTAATGTGAAGAGAATAACTTGTGTGGTTTCTTGCAGGTTCTGAGTGTGAATGCATAGGTCACTTTAAGTTGATATTCTCCCTTCTGCGTGTTCATGGAGCTGGCCAGGTGCAGCAGTTGGCTCTGGAGGTAAAACAAAACAATCAAACCCAAAACAAGCAACCAAATCTATGGGTGCCCTATGTAATCAGCATATATAAACCAGATTATTTAACTGTTAGAGTAGTACCTAAAAAGTGTCAAGGATTAGGATCCTAGGTGTCAGGCAGCTCCTTTGAAGCACGGCTGATAGCTTTTCACTTGTCTTTGCCCCCTTCTTCCCCAAAGTAAGTCAAGTTCATGGCAGTGAGCACTGTAAATGCAGTTACATTGGCTAGTAAGTTGCTTCATCATATACTGAATTTTCTTAGTGATGTCTGAAAATCTGGAATGTAATCGTGTCTTGTTTCTGACCTTTTACAGGTAGTGAACATAGTGACAAGTAATCAAGAATGTGTTAACAACATTGCTGAAGCAATGGTTCTTGCAAACTTACTGGCACTTCTGCATTCCTTACCTTCAAGTATGTACTGTATAATTCTTGGAGTCTTGCAAGGCAAACTGTTCCAATTCAAAAACTAATTAGAATGCAGTTGGCTGAGCTTACTGTTAACTGTAGTATTAAAACAGTTTTCCAGTGGGGGTGATTACAAAAGCCCTTCTAAGTAACCTGTTTATCTTAAATGTGTGAGCTGAAGCATTTAAATTGCAGGTATTCAAACTGCATAGTATTTTATTAACTAATTATTCTAAGGCATTTGAGAATAAACATTCAATTAATAAGTTCATGTAATAGAATGAATGTATGATTGGTGTTCCTTATTAGTTCATCTTTGATTAGTTAAACTGTGGTAGTTCTTAATACTTCTTATCTTGACAGGTCGACAACTTGTCCTTGAAACTTTGTATGCTTTGACATCAAGCACAAAAATAATTAAAGAGGCCATGGCGAAAGGTACGGTAGTAAATTGAAAGCCAATTTTTCTGTAACAGTAAACTCAAAATATGATGGTCAAATTTGTGGATTTTATACTACTTGTGACCAGAAAACAAAACTGAATGCTTCCCTATATCTTTGTACAGGTGCTTTAATCTACTTACTGGATATGTTCTGCAACTCAACTCATCCACAGGTCCGAGCCCAAACAGCAGAGCTCTTTGCCAAAATGACTGCAGATAAGCTAGTGGGTCCAAAGGTAAGAATCTGAACAGCTCTTGTTGGAACTCTTATCTTGACAGTATCAGTCCGTCTCTAAAGACGGAACAAGACCAACTGTTCCAAAATTTAAACATTCATGTAAAGAAGAAAGTAGTTGTCTCAAAAAACAGTTAACTTTTTAAATTTCTGAGCAGATTCTTAGAAGTGTTGTATCTGTTGTAACTATTGCAAGCAGTTTGGTTCCAATTTGTAATGACTTTGTCATTAGGGACCCCAATTTCAAATCTGTCACTAGCTATCACTATACAAAATGATAGCACTGTATTTTGTTACTATCTAGATAACTAGACTTCCCAAGGTTCCCAACCTCATTTTCAGTAAGGGTCTTTTTTGCTTAGGTGTTATGGTATTGTAAATGTCAATTCTGTTCATCCTTTCCAGGTTAGGATTACACTAATGAAATTTTTACCTGGAGTCTTCATGGATGCTATGAGAGACAACCCTGAAGCTGCTGTTCACATCTTTGAGGGAACTCATGAAAATCCTGAGTTAATTTGGAACGACAACTCCAGGGAGAAAGTATCAACGACAGTTCGAGAGATGATGCTTGAGTATGTGGAGACCTGCTGCCTAAGCATTTCCTCAGAGATGCTCCTTTAGTGAACCAGAGTTATTAGGGGAAAAACTATCACAGAGCTGTCTGTAAAAAGTAGGGTCTTTGCAATCCAGACTTTAGTGAAAAGGAAATGTTCCCTGTGGTATACTGTAGGTGTAACTCAGTGCCTCAGTTGTTTATGCATCTAGATAGGTGTCTAATGCCACAACATTTAGCAGGAGGAGAATGGGGTTTTAAGCTATGGGAAATACTTCACAAATCGACGGAGACTGATGTGGTGTCATAGTAGTGAAAGACTGCTTCTTCAGCTCATTAAACCATCTTTCTTTTTTTAAAGGCACTTTAAAGTTCAGAGGGACAACCCTGACACTAACTGGAAGGTAAAAGTTACTATTTCTGTTTGGGATGCTCTCAGGGAGAATATAAGACAGCTGACAACACATGCCTGCTTGTAACTTTCTGTTGACGTGCTTTGCTTTTTCCATACTCTGTGTACCAACAGGAATTCAGTGCCGTGATAACTATTTTATTTTTCATGACTTCTTATGCCTTGAAATCAGCCACTTAGCAATGTGTTTTTTTTTGCCAGTAAGTTCTCTGATAGTTCAGGTCATTCTAAAAAGTCAGTGACCAAGGTGACCAAGGAAATTACTGGCTTGCTGAAAAAGTCTTGTCACTTATTACATAGCTATAGTAAACTATTTAGCAACCAACAAGTTAATAAATGTTCAGAAATCTTAGTAAGACACTGAATCTCAGATATGATTGTCCTGAACCATTTCATCATGTCAGGTCAGTCAGTGATGTCTGTTTTTTCCGCAGTACCTGCATAAGGGTAGAAGAAAGGAGAGGCCTGTTTTATCAGCCATGTTCCTGATACTTCTCTTTTGTTAATGTTTACCCCAGTATAGCTGTAGACACAGCTACGTGTGTTCTTTGAAAGAAAAGTCACTGCAGTAGTATGACCTGCACTGTGATGTTCTTTCTACTCTTCTTACCTCATGTTTCTTTAAAAAGAGATGCTTTTTGGCCTTTCCACAGCTCCATTCTGGAGAATAGTTCAGTCACACTTACTGATCTTGAAGGTATTCCTTGCCAAGTAATAACTCCGTTTTCTTTACAACTTAACAGCTGCCTGAAGACTTTGCTGTGGTGTATGGCGAGGCAGATGGTGAACTTTCAGTGGGGGGAGTCTTCTTAAGGATTTTTATTGCCCAGCCGGCCTGGGTTTTACGGAAACCAAGGGAATTTCTCATTGCACTGCTGGAAAAGTTTACTGAACTACTGGAGAAAAATAACCCCCATGTAAGTTGTATTGTTTTTTTTAATCTGCTCTTCAAATTTATTTAGAAGTCTCATGCTACTGGTCTTTTAGTATCTGATTAACTTTGGTTCTCACATGTTCTTCGCAACACGAATGGGTTGTCTACTTTAAACATACCTATATGCTTTTACGGAAACAACTTCTAAATCTAGTCAGTGTTTCTAAAGCCCCTGAAGCCATAGAACTAGCTCTGGTAAGTCTTGGACGTTTATGTTACATTAGTGACAAGACTTAAGAAATTGTTCTTAATTATTCATTTACTGAGTAACTTAAGAAAATAGCTCTTGCTTTATTCATCCTAAACTTGTACATCTTGACAACTCTAGTGTCCTTCTGCAACACTGATTTCCCACTCCAAAGGTGTAAGTTACATGACCTAAACATGGTTCCCTCCTAAGAATTGCTTAATGCAGTAGAGCTAATGCTCTGTAGTTTGAGGATGTTTTAAATATCCAGTTAATAATATCACTAAGTTGATATTGACTTGAAAAATAGTGTTCAGACAGTTCCTAGCTTATATTTGCTGGAAGACAACTAATTTGCACACTAAATAAAACAGGCGTGTAGTACAAACTGATGATAACAGTTTATGCAGGCATGTGGAATGCAGCGTGAGTGCTGTTGAACAGGCTGTAGAAACTTGGCTTCTCTAGATACTGAAAATGGTACTTAATTTCTATGTAATCTGGGTTCCTGAGATTTCAGTGAATGTCTTCTGCTATTAAAGTTGATTGCATTCTCTTAAACTTAAGTCTCAAAGCAAAATCACACTATAAAAACATTAGAAACAAAATCTAATGCAGAACAAGAGAAGTGTTACCATTTGGGGGATTTGTTTGGCTTTACTGAGTTATATTTTCTGGTTTTGTTTTTTTTCCTACAGGGGGAAACCTTAGAAACCATTACCACAGCAACTGTGTGCCTGTTCAGTGCTCAGCCTCAGCTAGCTGATCAAGTTCCTCCACTTGGGCATCTTCACAAGATACTCCAAGCCATGAACCACAAGAACAACGCCATTCCGAAAAGTGCCATTCGTGTCATGCACATATTGTCTGACAATGAGGTACAGAATCATTGAAGTGTTCCAGAAAAGTGTAGTTGGAGTTTGTGGTGTTTAGTAGTGCTTGTAGAAAGGCATTATTCTGTCTGTAAATACCTCATACCAAGTGAACAGGGACTTTAGCTGATGAATGGAGAATTGATAGGTTAAAAGGAACTGAGAAACATTGTTTCTTTTGGGAATTACGGTTGGCTGACCAGATCTGCCATAATCAAGCTTAGCATAAAATAAATTATGTATTCTGGTTATTTCTGTTTCATCGTAGCTTTGTGTTCGAGCGATGGCATCTCTTGAGACCATTAGCCCTCTCATGAATGGAATGAAAAAGAGACCAGATGTAATCGGTGTAGCCTGTGAAGCACTTAATCGAATGTTTCAGAAGGAACAAAATGACTTAGTAGCTCAAGTAAGTCGTGTGTTTTCAGTCTATAGAAATGTGATGTTTGGCTATCTAATCTGTTCATAGGTACCATTCAATTTGAGTGTCTAGGAGGCCTTAAAAATATGCTTTCCATGTTGGAAAAGTTAGGAAATCCCAAATGCAGGGATATTGCCTGTCATTGAAGCTTGAACTGTGCATAGGATAGTGTTGGCTTGTGGCTGCTGAGAAAGCCTAACATGGGAATGGCAGCTAATTCAACTGAACTTGCGCCTACGCAGAGCTAAACTGCTGGACAGAAATCTTTTGGTTTTCCTTGTGTGTATTTGAGTTACTCAGGAAAAACTGACCAGCTAAACATACTTCGTACGAGCTGTTGTTACTTCTGGTTCATGCTAATGGTAGCAACCCAAGAATGTAAAACCTCTGGAACACATGGAATTTACTAGTCCGTGTTAAGACAACTCTTTTGTGTGTGGTTGTAGGCTTTGAAAGCGGATCTGGTCCCTTATCTTCTAAAGCTGCTTGAAGGTATTGGTCTTGAGAACCTGGAAAGCCCATCTGCGACAAAAGCTCAGATTGTTAAAACTCTGAAATCCATGTCTCGCAGCCTACAGTATGGAGAACAGGTAAATACTGAGAAGTGCTGAATTGAGCTTAGTACATATGGAATATCCAACTCTGAACATCCCTTGTTTAATCTTATGGCTGTCAAGCATAGAATGTTAATATTGTGCAACTACAAAATCGTGATGTGCTGGAACTTCTCAATCTGTTTCTTGTGGAGGAGTCACTGGTTCGATGTATGGTGAAGTGTGAGGCAAAAAGACCAATTCCAAGTGCCAGAAATGTTCTGTAAGCTTCCTTCAGCTAGGTTTTTACTGATAGCTCTTCAGAACTTCTGTTACAAATGTAAATTGCTTTTTTGTTTGTCCTGATGAATATTGTAGACAACTGCAGCGACACTACGGATGTATGCGCTGTACTACTTGGTAATCCCTTCAGAAAGATTTGGTTCTAGAAAAGAAGTTTATTCCTCTAGAATATTGCAAGTCTTACTGTTAATCTCTTCAAATACTATAGGTAAATGAAATTCTGTCTCGTTCTTCTGTGTGGAGTGCCTTCAAAGATCAGAAACATGACTTGTTCATTTCTGAGACACAAACAGCAGGATACCTCACAGGTAAGCAACCCTTTTCTGTTTGTCCTGAATAATACCAAACTGTTACTCAGTTGTCAGACTTGACTCTGGGGATTGTGGTTATCCTTAGGATTTAGTGCTGTCATGTGGCCTGAACAGCAAATGCTGTAAAAATGTTAAATTTCTAAAAGTAGTTCTATCAAGTTTTTTTTTTTTTTTTTCCTAGTAGAAAAGGTATTTCTTTGGATAGTATTTGCTGCATTTACTTTTAAAATATTAGGACAATGGAGTCTGGACACCGGCAAGTCTTGCAAGTGTGTTATAGTGGTTGAGATTTATTGAGATCGAACGAACAAGATTTAACTTCACTTTCTTAGGATCAGTCTGCTTGAGTCCTAGAGCAAATTATTTTCTGAAGTTGGGGATGGGGGAAGTAAAACTCTTCAAAAATTGAACTTAGAGTTTGTCTGAAAGGCAGTGGTACTTAAAGTAGCTGAACTGCATTAATTGGGCCATGTGAATTACACAGCTTTAGCACAAGGCACGTACTCATGGTACCAGAACCGTTTGAGTGCCAGTAGCCCTGAGTGTGAAGCCATTTTCCAGTAAGACTCAGTGCACCAGTAGGGCCATTCTCCGGTGGGAATGGCCTCGTACCTGTACGTGCAGCTTCCAACTTAGACTGGAACACACCTGTGGTGTGTTCTGGGTGAGCCCCCTGATGGTGCCAGGACTGAAGTTGTGCCCCAGGGGTGCCAGCACAGTCTCGTTTGCGGGCTGGAAGAACACTCTTACTGTTTGTCGTACACGATCAGATTACTTGCTGTATCTGAACCTGTTCTGTATAACTGCATTGCATCAAATTTTGGCTAACACAAAACCTGATTCAAACGTTTGAATCCTTACTAGTCAGCAGCTAAGCGAGTGCAGGAAATTACTCAGTCTCTTAGTGTAACTTCCCAACTATGGTTTCAGTTCTTTGTGACAAGTCAGTGTGAGCACTTCCACATGCTGCATGGAACTTTCTCATTTAGTTTAATATAGGGATCTTGACTGAGCTCTTGCATGAAACTGAAGTAGAAGTGTGTAAATCAGATGGCTATATAGACAGAAAAGTTTGTGCATGATCCTGGCATGTATTTTGAGAAAATGAAGAAAGAGCTTTTTGAGTCTAGAACTTTACGTTCTGGAAGCGGATGCTTATTGTTTGGTGCATAGATACTTGTGGCAACACCTCCTGTGTCCTTCCACATGGGAAAAAGGCAGTGCTTCAGCTCTGAACAGGAGTTCACTGTTTATTGCACTACAGCAACTTAATGCCACTTTGACAAAGAATACTTGAACTCTTGATGCAGTTGGTGCTGACTTCTTTGGTATTTTGTAGATGTGGATTAGAAAAGTGATGTAAACCCTGCCTGATTACTGGCAAAGAGCTGAAACTATATGCCAGAAACTGACAAGCTTGAGACTGGGGGCAATGTAGCTATCTAACTGCCTTAGGGACTGTGCTGCATTTAAATGGCTCGATGTTTAAGTGCTTGCAAATACAGAATGAAGATGCTGTTACAAATGCAAGGTATAGACGGAAACTGAACTGCGAGTTTTTTTTTTTAACCTGCCTTATCTTGTATTCTGCCTTACCTTTTGCTTCAAATTGCTTTGCTATTTGCACTTCCCTTGAAACTTCCCTTGCTTATTTCTCTTCCCTCAGGTGTCTCTTCTCCTTCCCTTCTAACTGGCAGCAGTCCCCTTCACCTGAGAAGTGGGCTTTAGATCTGCTCTGCCAGGCAGCTTGCTAACTTCTGTGTAGCTCTCTAAAGCAGGTAGATACCATCTTGCAAAATGCACGCAGCATTTGCTACATTCCCAATAACAGATGCATGTCACAGGATTGTAACGTATGTGTGTTCCCAGACTGCAAAGTGCTGACAAACTTGCCTTCTTTCTGCACGCAACAGAAAACTAAAATCTGCAGCAGGTGATAGTGGCTGGCTCTACAGATGAGCTAACTTAAAAGTATGTTAGGAATAACTCATGATGAAAAGTTAGAGGGCCAAGAGCACTAGTGGAATTTTTGTACTCGGCTGTGTACAAGTGGGTCTGGCCCTTCACAGATGGCACTGATGTGCTGTCAAAGAATCCCTTCCAAAGCCCGGGATTGCTGTACCAAAGGCACTGCTTGTTGTGTTCTCTTGCTTGCAGTCACAGCATAGGACTGTTTGCACTGAGATGAGGGAAACCATGCTCTGATGTTCTGGCTCCAGGCTGTAGTGGGAGAAGGGAGGGTGAGGAATAAAGGGGGTAATAAATACAGGAGAAATAGGTGAAGATGGCGTAATGGGAGAGTAAAGAACCCAGCAGAACCTACCATGTCAAAGATCAGCAGGGTAGGCTGAAGGTAAGATACCAAGTCAGTAACTTTATTGATGCGGGAATATGTCGAGGGTTGGCAGTTTTCTACTATCACTGATTTGGTGGGGATTTTTGTTGAAACACCTCATGCCGCAACATGAGTCTTTATTCCATTTGGTTCAAGTTTCTTTATGACTAGATGTTACTTCTAGGCTTTGAGGAGAGGACCCATGTCTGCAGTGCAAAGCTGAGTTTTTAAGGGGAAGCACAAAGAGCTGCCTTAGATAAGCTTGAGGCAGTTCTGCCTATTCATGAGGCAGTACAGTGAGCTTCCATTTTAAATATATGGCAGGGAAATTCTTCTTAGTGGTGAAAGCATAAATATAGAGCCTGGTAGCAGAGTGCCTGAAGGCATTTCACCTGCAGCAGGTCCTCTCCTTGGTGCAGAAAGGCTGCCTCCTCTTTACTGCCCCTTCTGTGGTGGAAGATGAGCTGGGTAATGGGTGGATTTTTTTATGACTTGTTTGGTACATCAGAGGAAAAATACAGTGAAGTCTGAGAATGGTCCACACAAGCTATCCCACTTAGTGACTGAAGGGACTGAGCTGCCTTAATTGCTGCTGTTCCTAGATTCCAGTGAGTTGTACAATATAAATGAAAACCTAAATGCTTGTTTAAGTTGTTGGGTTGACTTGGGTGATGTATTTGAGTTACCAGAGGAGATTAGAATAGTTCAGTGGGAGAAGACCTACAAAAATCAATGAGCCTAAAATGTGGCTGTTAAATCACTTTTTAGAACCTAAACTAATTGCCAGTATTCTGTTTTCTTTCCAAAAGGCCCCGGAGTTGCTGGCTACCTTACTGCAGGGACGACGTCATCTGTAATGCCCAACATACCACCCCCGGTAGACAACGAAGTGGGAGATGTCAGCTAAGGACTAGAAATTTGTGTGAAAGAGGCACAAAGGCAGACTGGCCAGTGATGAGGAACAGCGTTTTCCTCCAACACATTGAAGTGAACTTTTACTGCCTTTCCAAGTGTTTAATGACAGTGTTATTCCTTTTTCTATGACTGTTTTTTAGGAAAAAGTTGGTGATTCTAACTATCACACTGTAACATAAGAAAGCACTCTGTGGATCAGCTGAAATGGGTACGCAAGAATTTTTTCTTGCTGTACGTAAGCACATTTTGTTCCTTTATATTTGTTTACAAGACTGTGAATCAAACTTTCCTAGTTTTTATATTTTATGACTTAGCATGACTGGAGTTGAGCTACAGTCTAGAGGAATTGGGCTAAATTCACTTTGACCTCACCAACCAACCCCCACTAAAAGGGCATCCCCTGTTTTCCCAGTCTGACATGATCACTCCTCATTGAACTTGACTTCCAAAGGGTTTCTCCCCGCACCAGTTCACTGATGTCCTTAATCATTAACGTTATCTTCCTGAGATCAAACAGCATTAGACACTTGTATGTATAACTGGCTTTACCAAATTGAAAAAGCTTCAGCAAAAAACTTAAGGTTGACATGTTATGTAAGAAACTAGTGTAATTGTGAAATGTTCTATACATTATCCAGTATATAAAAACTTTCTATATTGAGTGTACATTATACAGATCATTCATATGTACATAAAATTTTAAAATAAAGGGAATTAAGAGCCTTGTTAATGAGATAAAGATGGTGTTCTTATGTAGCAGTTCTTTGAGGGTATGGGAAGTGAGGGTGGCCAAAGACCTTAATTTGCATGTGGCTAAACGGGGTTCCTAGGACTCATTGCTTGGAGAAATATGTTGTGCAGGCTTCGACACTCCAGAGCAGAACTACTGAATGACAAATAATGGTACAGTGTAGGCTGTCATGTATTTGAAATTGACTTCAGAACCTGACTTGTTGACATTCTTAGCTTCCTAGGAAACATTCTTGGCCAGAAGCAAGAAGAAAGACCAGTGGGAATAAAGAAAAATGTTATCACTTGCTTGAAAGCTAATATTTTGTAGGTATAACGAACTGATATGAAGAAACTTATTTGCAGAAAGCTTCCCCTTGCAGGTACTTTGTAATTGTACCACCCTGACTTCAGCAGCGCTTGCTGGAATGCCTTTCAGGTGAATGCTCATCTAGTTCTCAGTCTTCAGGATGAAACTGGAGCAAGTTCTGACCTTAAGCCCTACAGCTATTTCTTTCTGAGCTCTGACATCAGGCTAGGGTGGGTTGGTTATGCAAAAAGGTAAACACTTGTATCCCGAAGTTAATTGTCGATCACCCCTGTACAAGCTGAAACCTTCTACCTGCACTGTCCTACTTTTATAGGAAACAGAACTAATGACTGCTGTTTTCTGTAATCACTTGGTTCTGTTGTATTAGTGAGTTCTGTGGTAAGTAACTAATGTCAGGGGATTGTTACCGATGCAGCACTGAGGAACTACGGTCTTTTAGAACTTCACAGATGAGCACAAATGGCAGAGCCTGTTTTGGTAGCTGATGAGGAAGCCATGAAGTGCCCTGTGCAAACCAGTCTTGGCTCTAGCCAAGATTTCAGCTCTTCAGAGGAGAAGATGCCTCTGAATCTCAGACATCTTCAAGAAAGGGCAGGAGCAGCTGCAGCCAGGAGGAGGCTTGTGAGGCTGCACAAAAGGAAAGTTGCAAGGAAAGACAAAGTGCTGATGATAAGAAATGGGAGATGATTTTGAGGAAACAAAGTAAGGAACAACAGCTGACAACAATCGGCTACACCTTAAGTCCAAGCTCCTTTGCTGCCCCTAGCCCCACTTGAAAGGAGGAGGGGGGAGGACACAGTGCAATATTTGGTGAAAATGAGCAGAGTTTAGAGCAGGGAAGAGGGGAAGAAAGGGGACTGGACTGAAGCCAAGCTTTGGAAACGGGAAGAACAGTGTTTATTTGTTTAATGGTTTGTCATTTAATCAGTAATTAAGCTTGTCAACTTGCCATAAATCATATGAAATTGCCAAACAAAAACTGCATTGACTCTGCAATAAAAAGTTAGAGGGCTTTGGCTCAAAGCAGATAAAGCACTTTAAGCCTGTTAGAAAATAGAATTTAATCAGTGTTGTAAAGAGCCCAGACAAATTCTGTTTACATGTGCCCTTACTTCAGACAGGATATTCTACAAACTCTTAGAGCAAGCCCCTGATTAATAAATGTAATAATTACAAGTAAAGGTTGAGAATACATATTAATTCAAACTAGAATCAAGGTTTTATATTGATCCAATTTTAGCTTAGACATTATTGCACTGAATAATGTAATCTTTTCTAAGTAAGTCCTCCATCCATGTGACAGGGCTTTATGCTGACATCAAATTTTTGCAGTTAGCTTCTTCGACTGATCAAGTAATTCCCACCTTGCAATTGTTGAGAGATGAACTTCATCAGGCCCATCTGCCAGGCGTAAGGTCCGAATATAAGCAAACCTGTGTGGGAAGATCTGAATTAGGTACAGCCCTTTGGCAGCAGAAAACTAGTCTGACAGCAAGAGTTCTCAACTATTTTTGCTAGTCATCCTTTAATAAGATTTTGCAAAAGACAGGAGGTGTTTTTCATAACAAAGGAGGTGCTGCAGCAAAATCTTCCTGGCAGGGTTGAGATGCATGGGCTGGAAATCCTGAAGGCTTGCTTTACCCAACAAAAGGGACTAGACAGAGCTTTAGAAACAAATCCTCTGTGTTGCTTGTAAGAGCTACTTTAGGTCCACTGGCAGCTTCTGTGTTTTGGTGGTGGTTGTTTTTGGTTGTGTTTTCCTTTTTTGGTAAGGATAAAGCAATGCCATTCCATGGGGATTAAATTGTAAGAGCAAGTTGTGCAAGAGGGTGTGTTTACTATGATTTCTGGCTACCTGAGGTAAAAAAGCATGTACTGGCATGATAAAATTACCTTATCTCTAGTACCAAAGCATTTTGTTTAGGTCAAGTATCCCCTACTCACATTGAAGCCAAAGGAAAATCCTGGGAAACTCCACCTCCTCCGCACACTTGTATTGCACAGTCAATCACTTTAAGCACAGCCCGAGGTACAACCACTTTGGTCATGGCTACCTGGAGTTAAAAGAGAACATATTAACACTAGTTTCATAAGAGAGAACACTTTACCTAACAGTTCTACTGAGGTCTGGTTTCTCATAGTGTATCCCTTCTTTGGAGGATGGATGAGAGCTCTGCTCTTCCCATTCCCTTAGGGAGTTAAATCCTCCCCAGGAAAAAAACACAAAACTACCATAGGGTTGAGATAACTGGGCTCTACTTCTTCAATCTGATGAAGTATTTAAAAACTGAACTTTTTAAACTGAGACCTCTTTCTAATCTTATTATTATGAGAATCAAAAGCAGAGCTTGATAGTTCCTAGTGCAACATGAAGTTGTACTCCGATTAGGCCAGCTTTTAGCAATATTTTTAGCTTAAATTTCAACCAGTTATGTTGTGAAAAGGCACAGGTTCCAGCTGCCAAAAAGTTTACCTCTTTCCTAGCTCTTCTGTTACCCACTGTGTCAATCTTGCTGGCTGTTTTTAGCGTAAGCAGTCTAGCCTGTTCTATGCTAAGACGGCATTCAGCAATCCAGTGGGCAACAACTTCCTGAAGAGACAGAAAAAAAAAAAAAGTCAGTTAATGCTTTCCACCTTGTCAGGGTAAACCTGTCCTAAGGAAGGTGACTGTATTCCTCAGCATACGTTCAGTCAGTTAGAGAGATCCTTGTGCAAGTCAAAGCTAGTTAGATGCATCTCATTTACTATGAGGAAAAAAGAAAGAAAATATTTAACACACACACAAAGCTACAGCCCTGCTTTTCCTGGCAGGGCCAAGCAAGGGTGGGGGGGGAGATACAGCCTGATTCACTCTCATTTCTGTGAGCAGCCGTGGTCCGATAGCTCCTTTCTTAAAGCCTTTCAAAGCCTGCTTTTTTTTACTCCCTGCTTTCCTTTACCTGATACTGCAACTCACAACCCTCTTTCCACGTGCCATGCCACACTATACAAAAACTTAGGAGTCTTTGATAGGGTGAGGTGGTGAAAGAGGAGAGAGGAACCAGTTGTTTTTCTTAAGCTACTGGTAATGGTGTGTTAACACACCCAGGCAAACAGCTGCAGGGTGGTGACTGCTGCATCTGTCTTCACAGTGATAAATCAGTAGCTCAGTTAATCCAAATGAAGTTTGAGATACGGGATATTCGCTTGCAAAATATGATCCTGGCAGCCCTCTCTTTCTCAGCTGTTTTCTCTGTGCACAGCAGAAAAACGTTCATGTGATGCTGGTCAGTAAACAGCCAGTTGGAGTCTCAGCCAGCCTCAGGCATATTCCTGGCTGTAGTGTGAAAATGTGTTGCCTTGGCAGACCAGGGTGGCATCAGAAAAAGGTGTGGCACTCGCTTCAGTGCAAGGTCTGGGAGCTCAGCTTAGCTTCTACCACTGAAGGTCATCTGACCCCTGCGGCAGCATTCAGGCACTCTGTCCCTCCTGCGGGCAGCTCCCAGCCCTGTAACTTCACGGGGGCAGTGTGGCAGTGACAGTCAGCCTGCTACCCCAAGCAGCCAACAGCTTCCCCTCTCTCTTAGCTATCCCAGAGCTGCAGAGAACCTCCTCTGGCTCCGCAGCTGCCTCCTGCCCTGTCTTGCCTGTGGCTTCATCAGTCTTCTTTTGATGAGCTGTTGACAAATGCAGAGTGCACCTCATCCAACTGTAGCAGAGAAGGGAAGTTTGGCAATGACATGACTGTAAAGTGGATATGTAAGCTTATTCCCTCTGGCTCTGTACAAACTTCTCCATAACCTGTGCCAGACACTAACTCAGTTTCCTCTTTCCATTGCCTTTAAGTGTTTTTTTCCAATAAAGTCATCCTATCTCTGGGGTAAGACTGAGGAACACTTGAAATGTGATAGGCCACCTATTAAATTCCCATGAATTCCCGTAGATTCCTATTAAAAGGAGACTGTCAACTTACTCTGCCTATTGATACAAGAGAGAAACTTGCTCTCACAAAACTGTATCTCCAGTCCAGAGCTAGAAAAGACCAAAATCCCAATTTGGCCTTGTACTGGTCTGTACTTTCATGCATCCCATTCATCAAATACCTGTCCAGACATCACTAAAAGCAGATGAAAACCATAGCAGCAAAATCTGTATTGAAAACCAGCAAAGGAGTGTAAGGAAAAAAAATCCTAAAATTATAGTGAAAAATGGGAGCCTCCCAATATGATTTTTTTCCTTAGACAGCTGAAGCATAATTAATAGTAACTTAATGGCAGGGCACATCTATTACACTGTCCATTGCATGGGCAAAACAAAAGGTGATGTCTGGCCTGCATGAACTAAGAGAAAGAGAGAACATGCTTACGTGGTGGTACAGTTTCTTCCCAAAAGTCTCTCTCTCTGCTGCACGCTGGCACATGATCTGTAAAGCGGTTTCAGCCGCACCGATGGACCTCATGCAGTGATGAATTCGGCCTGGCCCGAGCCGACCTTGTGCTATCTCAAACCCCCTTCCCTCACCTGGTGGGAAAGAAGAACAGGTACGTGCAGATTCCTTGATTCCTGCTTGAAATGAACTGTGGCTCAGAGCACAAGTGGCCACATAGCATCACAGCTAAAAACAAACTTGAAAGTTTATTTTGTAGGATTGTTGTGCTCGTTTAACTAAATCTGGAGTAACCTACTGTTAATACAACTTACAGCACAAAGAACACCTTAAGATAGTTTCTGAGAGGGTTTGATTTACCTGATTTGATTTAATTTAAATGTTGTTAATCTCACATTGAAAAATTCACCTGTGAGGCCTGGTATAAGAATCTGGGGGAAGACTTTGAGCTTTCCAAGTGCAAGGGCTACTAAAAAGACGAAGTTCTATCAGAGAAATAAAAATGACAAAAAAGGAACTGTTTAAATCCTGATGTTTTGCAACTTGAGAGAACTAGAGCAAAGGTGTCCCTGCAGAAGTTCATAGAGCTGGCCAGCTCATTCTTTCATTTTTCTTTCAGTTCTGCTAAATCTGCAGGTACCCAGCTTTGGCTGGCCACAGACTACAGCAGAAGGCTCTTTTTAAAAAAGGCAGTAAAGTCTATGAAAACTGGCCTGGGGGAAAGCATGCCACTGACGGTTTCTGCTTTGCTCCACTTCAGGGAACTGATTTCCTGTACAACAGCTACAGCTACCCTACTTCCTTCAATCATCTTTTTGTTCCAAACAAGCTACATTCAAGCAGCAGACAGGCTGCTAAAGAACAAGTGGCTCCCTCTTACATGGGTTTGAGAACCTGGCTCAGCCAGCCAGTCTTGCTGGACACACCTAATCTAAGGAATCCCCCACTAGTGGTGTACGTTAACTTAAGATGAGTCATAAAATAAACCTCCGCTTTGTAAAATGTGGTTTGTTGCTGTATACGTTAAGAAGGAATTAATATTGAAACTCACCCAGTATTATACTGGAGGCAGGTACTCGCACATCATTAAAATGGATCTCAAAATGGCCTCCATGGATCTCATCTGCAGGCACAGAGAAAACACAACAGCAGGGTAAGATGAAGGAGGATGCTATATGCATTTACCAAATAAATACATGCCTTCAATGCCTGACTGTTTGTCTACATGCATTCTACTGGTCTATGTCATATGCAGTATTCACTACAGCTGATAAATGCTATCACCTACCCAGGTAGCCAAACACTGAGAGGGGTCTTATCAGCTTCAGTCCTGGTGTGTCCATGGGAACAAGGATCATGCTGTGTTGCTTGTACCTGATCAAGACAGAAGATACAAGTTGCGATTAACTTTGAGCTGCCCCCTCTGTCCCCTCCCCTTACTTTTTTATGTTCGATCCTCACTTTTGCACTTGTATGAAGAAAATGTTGCGATTTACCTATACTGATTGCAGCCATCCTGCCTGCACGTAGTATGGCATGCATACTGCAAACCTCCTTGAATTTCACTGTCATCTAACGCACCACGAATGAAAAGCTATTGTCTGTCACCTGTGCAAATTTGACCATCTGTTCCTGTATCACACAGTCCATTTCCTCCTCTTGGCTGTTCTTTTTTGTTCTCGAAACATCGTCATAATTTTGGCTTGCCTATAGTTCAGGAAAATGATCCTCATGTTTAAATTCCTCCAGGAAATTTAAGGACAGTTAGTAGTCACACAGGATTGGAGGTGACTTCCTAGGTACCTGAACTCAAGTCTCCTGTTCTACAAAGTGCAGAATAATTCCTTCCATGAACTCTTGTTCAGCTTCCAAGAGCTCAACAGATGCCACAGCTTGCACAGCCACTGGACAAAGCATCCTGCATGCTGGAAGACAGTTATTGTTTACTTTTCAATGGAAGCTTATCAAATCCAAAAACCTCTGATTATCAGTGGAATTTGGGCTCAAATCCAACTTGGAGATAAAAACGGTTCTAATTCTGTGTGTCACAAGCTGCGTGATTTCAGTGGAACCAGTCACAAAGCATTTTACTCACGACTTGCACAAGATTTTTGCAAGAGGAAGGTTCAGTTTGGTAATCGCAGCTGAACATGATATGCTTTATCCTTATTTTAAACAAAAAGAATAATTATATTCCTATGTAGGAATGCAATGAATAGGTCTGATTAAAATGTGCAATGCTCTCTATGCACATAACTTCACATAAACACCACGTGTTTCAAACTTAATTTCTATACCTGCAGATAACTTTTTTTTTGAAGAACTTAGTAGACAGCTTCAGGTCTCTGGTATGTCACTTGTACTCGTCTGTTCAGGCAAGCTTTGAAAAGTTTTGTTTTATCATTGTTTAAGCAAGCAATTCTTCTTGTTAACCATTTTCATAAGCTACACTTACAAATTGTAAGCCTGAGGTAGTAGAAATTTCAAATTAAATAGGGAAAAAAAAGGAGCACGCTACTGATGTAAGGATATATGACACCCCATAGAGTGTCAGGTGCATTCAAGTCATACATGCTTCTTTACTCTAGACAACAACTGACTCCTTTCCTCCTCCGGGTTGAGGCTAGCAGAGAGTCAGGATGTGTGCCCCGGGCCCCTCATCCCACAGTGATGGTGACAGCAGAACAGGGCACTACCCTACGAGCAGTCATGGCACAAAAGAGGTCATGTAGGGAGCTGCTGGCCATGCGTTGGCAGGATATATGAGGGCTGTCTTGGCTGCCCACCCATCTCACCCATATACACGGGCTGGCTTTGTGCATCTAGTGCACATCCAGAGCTGCACGCACAGTGGCAGCAGAGGAAGCTGCCCCACTCTCCTGTTCTGGAAACAACTAAATCAAACTAAAAATATTGCGGCCAAGATAAAGCTAGTGAACTCCAGAGAATTTCCTGATCCAATTCATCACACAGCTGCACAAACACTAGAGCTACTGCAGTGGAGGGGGAAGCACGTGGGTGCAAGTTGGTGAGAGTGAAATGATTGGGAGCTTTCAGTCAGCAGCAGCTGAGAGCAGAACGGGAACAGGTCATCAACATTGTTTGCTAAAAAGACGCACGCAAAGGTTTATAAGTCCCCTGTAATTCACACCCACAATTAATGTTATTCCACTTAAAGTTTTTGCAAGGAGTGAATACTCCAGAAAACAAATTTTTGGTTAACTCTCTGAAGCTACTGGAAATTCTTACCTGGATGCTGAGGAGTTTTTGGTTTTGCCCATTACAATTGCAACTTTGCAATTCGGGTTCCCAGCACCTTAAAAAAAGTCACAAACACAAAAATAGTTTCCAGTATAAAAATCTCAATATAGAATCAAATGAAGCTTCATATAGATAAATCTGCCTTCCTTTTGTGTTACCTGAACAAAAGCATGCAATCTACTTCTGTGTTTATATTCTGAGTAACCAGACAAGCAAAATCCGTATCATTACTCAATATGTAAATTGAATTGGTTTATGGGGAGAACAACCAAAAGCCAAACGCCCAAATCCTCCAGGACCCAGCTCTGCCACCTATTCCTATGAAAAAAGAACAAGAAGGAACTTGACAAGGAATCTAATTACTTTTGTCTCCATTGCAGCTTAGCAAATAAGTGTAACACAAAAACACATCTGAAGGTGAGATGCTGCCATTTCCAAAGTAAAACTTCTTAAAGCTATAAAGACTGGAGGCTCTGTATGGGAATGAAATGCTGACCACTTATAACCATCAAGTTATGCAAATAAGACCTCTGAAAGGTCATCATTGATGACTTTGCTACAATTTCAGCAACTTCAGGAACTTCTCTGGAATAAAGATTTTTCTCCCCCTTAAGCAATTGATTATAGTTTGTGCTTCACAGAAATAACCTCAGTGCAAACTGTTAACTGAGAATAACAACGGGCAGGTGATCGGCCCCCAAATAACACAACATATGCTTTGCGGTATATTCGCCTGAGAAGAGAAGCGTTCCACTCTGAAGGGGTAACTGATTCTTCTTCTTTTCCATAGAGTTGCACATGTGGTATCTTCTAAATCACAGTTATGTAGACTGAGGTTTACAAGAAAGGTTATTTTGACTTTCTGGAATCAGTACATGAACGGTTTTGTAAACTACACTCAAGAAACATCCCTGCTTCAAAAAAAAAAGGCAGAATTTCACCACTCTGTGGAAAAAAAAACAGAAGAAGCTTTCATGTTGAACTTTGTGAGGAGTTCACTGAGAACCAGACATCTGGTCAGGAGTTCTAAATCATCAGAACAAATAAGTTCTTGGAAGGCAAATGCATACCTCAGTTTCATACATACTTCTTCCCCTCTAAGCACAGCAAAGAAGGACAAATTCCTGGCCTTTCTACTCCTCACAGCCTAAAGTTCTGAAAATGCCAAACAAATTTCAATCCAACTTTGACCATAAATGCCAGAAAGAAGTTCTAGTCCAACACCAGGTCTCTGAAAGGCTCCAGTGCTTTGAAAAAAACGCAGGCTGCCTGGATGGAATAAATCCCTAGTTTATAAATGGCATTCACATATTACTTCTGGAATTCAAAGAAACTGCAGCAGGAGGGGAGGGAAGAGCCAGCAAAGCCTGCCATTTTGGCTGGAGTTAGTTGTAGTTCTGCAAGAAACTCATAATTCAACAAACAGAAATTATAGAGATTTTAGAAGGTCAGTTTTAAGTACAGTTCTACATTGAGAGGCTTTAAAATCAGCATTTCCATGTATGTGTCTGCACAACTGATCCAAAACCTTTAAACCACAATGCTGCTACATTTGGAGTCATTGTCAGTTTAACTAATGTATTATGTTTTTAAACCCTTCATTGCACTCATACATGCAAAGACAACGACATTTTAAAATGTGCTTAGAGGACTGATCACAACCCTACGAGAAACCTCATCTTTGCTATCAGAGGGCTCAAGATGCTGACCTTCACAAAATTAACTTATATATGGGTTCTTCTTGGGGGAGAGTACTAAACGTAGCACAGACACAGACAGTACAAACTTTACTGGTTTCATAAGCCAACAGCACTTAATTTTTGCAATTTAGTTACCTGTTTTTCAATGTCCCATCTTTAAATTTCTGGCTAGGAAGACTAAGGTAAGATAATCTACTACTTGAATACTCAGAATACCTATAACTCTTGCCAGCTTGCCTGCTGCACTGGTCAGCCAGGTGGGTTACCTCTCCCAGTTAAAGATCTGAGGTCTGTGGTGACATTTACCATCTTGGCACCTCCCCAGGCACTGACAGATGTTCTGGACTCTCCTCCAAGAACAGACTGGACTGAGTAGGGTGAATGGCAGCACGGTACTGGCTGCTGTCAGCAGAGATCTAATGGAGACAAGGGGATCTCAAGAGGCTGCAGCATTTTCTGTCTTACTGGCACAAAGCAGTGCTACAGACTTCTCCAGGTAACTCTGTTGGACATGTAGCTCACATATGGTGACGGCTATGATGGGACCGCAAGGAAACTGGCTACAGCCAGGAAGACAGAGATGATGCTGGGATTCTGCAGCAGATCAGCAAAGGCTGCTCAGTTCTGCTCTGAACGTGGCTGCTTGTGATGCCCAGCCAGAGCTCACATTCTCTGATGGTGCCAATGAAAGCAGCTGCTGAATTTAGGAATGTTTTTTCCCCCTCCTCCATCCCATTTTTACACAGCTGCAGGTGCTTCTTAGCTGAACAATCCACTGTCACTTTGCATTCACTCTTATACTTTTGAGCACATAGGGCCACACTAAAATGCAGTATGACATGATGGCGTTATTTCTGTACCCTGACTGAAGGCTTCTGTTCTCCCTGTACCCTGCAAAGCTCTGAGGAACTGAGGCACTGTAATAACAGCACAGTACTTCCACGAGTTGCCTTCCTACAGCCTGCCCACAGGACCTCTTAGCCACAGACACATAAAAAACCTCCCCCAGGGAGCTTTCCCAGTTCTGCCCTGATTATTCTATCATGTTGGGGACAATATTGAGACAAGAGCCATTCAGGAGAACTGAAAGGCTCCCTTACTTTATGGATATAGAGCTCAGGCCTCTTAAGCAATGAAATGACTTGCAAGCAGCAGACATGCTGGAAGCAACCCAAATATCCTTATCTATCACTGCAAACACCAGAAAAATGCTATGACAACTCAAGATGAAGGCTCTACAGAACTAAGCACAAACACTACAGCATTCTTTCTTCGGTCTGTAATTCCTCTTCCAGTCTATTTTTCTTCTTCTTGTGAACACAAATGAAGCTAGAAGAATGTGGAAAACATCTGCCTGTTACATTCTGAGCTGTCCACTTTGAAAACCTTTCCTTTCATGTATTCCAAAATAGCTGAAACACAGACAGATGGCTAATCCAGCCGTAGCAGGTGTGTCAATTTAGCCAGCGTGCCAAAAAGCGAAACCTAACTTCTGGTCTGCCCAAAACCTCTCTCTATCATTTGGCATTGCTATTGCATCTATTGAAACTCATACAATTGCTACAGGACGCAGAGAAATCCAACTAGAATAAAAGCTCTGAAAGACCAGGAAAGGCTCCTGACCCCTCTGCACAAGGTAATAGCTGCACAAGAGACCAATTTGAGCTGTAGGGATTGTGGCAATTTAAGCAAGATTCGGTCATTTCAGGAATTCTTAGCACAACTCCATACCTCAGTGCTGAAATATTAACACCTGCATATGAAACACAGAACTGTTGCATCTTTCATTTCCTGGAAAAGCACCGCCTCTTTATAATCCAGGCAGCAAGTGGAAGAAACATTGCCTCATGGAAGGAACAGCATCTTATTTTTCCTTTACAGTTTCTGAAGAAATATAATCATGTTAGCGTTTGATAATGAGCCTGACTGGTAACATCCAAGTCCCTGAGAACTCTCCCACAGGGTGCAGGAGTATCTGCTTATCCTCTGGCTGACAGCTCGCCACTTGCTTTCACATCTCTTTGCTATCATCTTCCCAGTTTTGTTCAATATCAAATACCGAGTGAGCAAACATTCCACTCCATTTCACAAAAAGCATAGATCTCTTTACTGCATCCCCTAAAAAGTTACCAAAAAGTGGGATAAAAGGTTCTCTTAAATCCTTATATAGGCAGCCTTCAAAAAGCACAGTACTGCCCTGATGAAACGATGCAGCGACTTCCTACTGGCAGCTGTCCTAGAGAGACCTCTCCCACTTTTTCCTCCTTTTCACATTTTAAATGTGTGATCTGTTAAACCCTTTTGATTATGTGATAAACGTTTGGCCTTTCAGGACTAACCCAAACTGTAACATACTGAAATAGCAGGAGTTTTCATGAGCTTGCATTGCAGTTGGAATGGGGAAGAAAGTAGGAAACGTGAGACCTCAGCACCGAAGTTTCAAGGAAAGCAGGATTTTTTTCTTTTGACTGGTGAGTCAAAATGAAAGTGCAACTAACTTCCAGAGGAGGGTGTGGTGCCTGAAGACAAAATGTAATGTGTCAGATCAACTCAGACCATTTCACTGAAGCACATCTCAGTTGCAGTACCTGCTACCAGTCTGCTGACAAAAGGTTAGTTTTATTTTTTACAGCTCTGTATGCTAACAATGATAAACCTATCTTATTTACAAGTAGAAGAGCTACGATTTACTCTTACTTAAGTTCGCTTTAGATAGAGACTTCATTTAACTAAGGGACATGCTGATTTCCAATATTAAAATTAGATTTGTTCAGTAGAAGAGCAGGTTACTGCTCAGTTCATCAAAGACAAGTCTGTATGTTTAAACTGGGAATATTAACTTCATTCAACACGTATTTGTACAGTGAATTCCATGTCAAGTTTAAACATACAGAAATGCTGGACTTGTATCTAACTGGAAGGCTGGAAAAATACTGAAAAAAAAACCAACCATGCAATGCTGTCTATTAATATACCTATTAATATATCTCCTAGAAAACAGTACTTGAAAAAGCAGCTGAGGTTCTGAACTGTTTTGGGTACGTGTGGGCAGTTGTGTACGCAATAATACTCCTTTCTGTGCATAACATCCTGAGCAGTCTCCAGCTGTAAGATTCAGTCTACCCACATCAATTTGATTCTCTAAGAAATTCCACTGGGGCACAAGGTAGCTCGCTGTGTGGGCTGTGACTAAGTCTGTTCCTCCACGGTTCAGCAACTGGCTCCACAGGACAGCTGTGCTTTATGTAATGCATATGTATGCGTGTGCCTGAGAAACAACATTAATAGGAATGTCATAATATGAATAGGCATCCCAAAATATGACTTCATTTTCAAGGGAGAAATATCAACTATTGAGTGTCACATAACTGTTTCTGTCAAGAACTCAGGTCAGCTAAAATCATGTAAGGCAGCAGAGCATGTTCCCTGTCACAGCCAAACTGCTCTGTGATATTCAGACTTCATAAAGTTTGCACCGAAATGTTTATCATTTGGCTTTCAAGCAAAGTTGCCAGTGATGCAATTTGATTAAGCATTCCCAGATAGGTTCTGTAACAGATGTTCAGACCACAGCCTGAACTTTTCAATTTAAGTTTTAATTTTTTTCTAATCTTGGCTAAGAGGATCAAACTGAGGCTGCAGCAGTTCCCATTCTACTAAAAAAAGAAACAATTGCTGCTGATGCCTGAATCACTCCTTGAAGTATTATAAAGCTGCAAAAGATCACCCCGCTGAAAAATTCTGCTAATCTAAACTGTTAGGCACAGAATGGATACCCCTTGATTAACTTAATAAATAGAATTACGTTACTTTCCATTCTGCACATTTCACTTAGGCAACAGTAAATGGCAAGACTACAAGACTTAAAATATGAGCAATCATTGTTTTGAAATGTTAACCAAAAAATTCAACAAAGTCATTAATGGTGAAAGCCATACCAAACAGTTAATTTCTAACCAAAACATTTTTTAAAATTTATACAGCAGATTCACTTAGAAAAAACACCACGATACAAATATCAAGTAAGAATAGCAATTATTCATTTCTGTCTATTTAATTGGTCTGTATCCCTGAACAAGACATCAGCCAATAACTTCTTTTTCCTGGTAGACAGAATACATGAAAAAATATTTTAAAGAAGATAGTCATAAAGATTTGGCAAACGTTCATTTAGACCCCTGCCTCAAAAACAGAGATAGTATTCAGAGCTTCTCAAAGCTTGAAAAAGCAGAACTGCAGCTCTGTGCAGAATATCAGATAAAAATCTGTTTTCTGTAACATTGGCCTCAAATTTGGAAAATTGCAGAAGATGAGAAAAGGGCACATGTTTTTCATTTCCAGCAGCTTTTTGCTACATCTGTTAAGAAATCTTAATCCCATTTATTTCAAGAGATAGGGCTCTGCAACACTGCAGTTTACAACAGAAAGAATTTCAGCAAATTAGTCAATGAAAACAGTTACAACAGAAGAAAATACAGTAGAACACAGCTTGCTTAAGACACAGTCTGAAGATAAGAACACTTAAACTTCAACCTTAAACAGGCAGTGAGAATACAACCCTAGTGTTTATGGAATAAATCCATCATGAGGTAGTACTTGAAAAAAACAGCTGAGATTCTGAACTGTTTGGGTACTTGTGGGCAGTTTTGTATGTGATAAGATTCTTTTGTGTGCATAACATCCTGAGCAGTTTCCTAAGATTCAGTCTGCCCGCATGAATTTGATTCTGTAAGAGATTCCACTTGGGCATAAGTCAGTTCATTGCGTGCGACAGAGACTCAGAGACTAAACTAAGTCTGTTCCGCCACCGTTCAGCAATTGACTCCATGGGATAGTTGTTCTTTAGGTACAAAATTTTAAAACTTGAAACCAATATTCTTTCTTCGTTGTCTGTTTGTCTGTCTTCTCAATTCCATAACCACCTCCCATCCCTCCCCCCTCTCTTTTCTTTCTTTCCTTTTTTTTTTTTTTGACTTTTAGGTTTGCCATGGGCTGGGATATGAACAACTCAACTGATTACTGGATTGAGGATGAGGAGGATGATCTCAACTCTGTCATAGATTACAATACGTACGAGCTTCTCTGTGAAAAAGACGATGTGAGAAAGTTCAGGAAATTATTCCTTCCTGTGTTCTATGCATTGACTTTCACTGTTGGAGTCGCAGGAAATTCCTTAGTGGTAGCAATTTATGCCTATTGCAAGAAACTGAAGACCAAGACAGATATGTACATCATGCACCTCGCCATCGCCGATCTGCTCTTGCTCTTCACACTCCCTTTTTGGGCTGCAAATGCAGTGCAGGGATGGGAACTTGGAATATCCATGTGCAAGCTCACTTCTTCTCTGTACACCATGAATTTCAGCTCTAGCATGCTGTTCTTGGCCTGTATCAGTGTGGACAGATACAGGGCGACTTCTGGATCCCAAGAGCACAGAAGAGCTGGTAAACGCTGCAGCATTACCTGCTTCTGTGTCTGGCTGGCTGCCATATTGCTCAGTATCCCTGAACTGATCTTTAACCAAGTCAAGAAGCACAATAACAGGAATGAATGCTTTCCTGTATTTCCAATGAACATGGAAACTCTCTTAAAAGCAACCATTCAAATCCTGGAAATTATCCTGGAATTTCTGCTTCCTTTCCTAGTAATGCTGACCTGCTATTCAGTTACTGCTCGGGCCATCTTTAGATCTGCAAATGCTAAAAAGTCTCGACCTTTCATGGTTCTGCTGGCCGTGGTGGCTACTTTCATTATTACTCAGCTGCCTTACAACATTGTTAAGTTCTGGCGAGCCATAGATATCATCTATTTATTGATCACTGACTGTGATGCAAGTAAAACTATAGACATTGCACTCCAGGTCACCAAGAGCATAGCTTTGTTTCACGCCTGCCTGAACCCTCTTCTGTATGCCTTTTTGGGCGCCTCCTTTAAAATGCATATTATGAAAATAGCAAAAAATTATGGATACTGGAGAAGACAACAACAGAACGGAGTGACTGAAGAAATTTCTATGAATTCTGAAGACCGTACTGAGCAAACAGTTAGCTTCACCATATAGACTGTTACTTGCACTACCTTATTCAAGAGGGAAATTAGTTACTAACTTGGGAGGGGGGGATATTCTTTCAACAGCTGTTTCTCTGCAAGTCAACTTTCAGATGAATCTCTGAACCTGCAGACTAGCCAAGACACTACACTGCAATTCAAAGTGAGACATCATTATTGAAATGAGGTATCAAACAAGACAAATGCTGAAAGTGGCAGAAACAATTAAGGTATTTACTACAAACAAAACAAAATATTAGGATTTAAAAATGAGGTATCAGTTCATCACTGAGAATTGAGAGGGGAAAAAAAAAAAGCTATTTTCTATATGTATTTTTACATATATATAGCAACAAGAACATCCTCCACAAAAAAACACTAACTCCTGCTCTGTAGCTATCTAAAATGACCTTTCATCTCTCCATTTGTTGCTCACCCTAAACTTCAACAAGCCCAGTGTCCTACGGGAGGCACATTCCAGATCTCTGCAAACATATCATCAAGCATAAATGCCAAAATACCGAGGTCAAAGCATTAGCAGAAATGTAAGAAAAAGTTTTAAGCTAATTTTCAGACACAGGGCCTGGAATTTCTGGTCAGAATCTGTAAAATGAACATGACACTGAAATAACTATAATCTTCTAAGTTATGCTGATACAATAAAATATAAGAACATTAAAGGTGCTCTGGCTTTCATTTTTTTTTTCATATCTTTATCTTTGCTTTGTTTTAGTAGGTATTGGCATCTCTCATCAATCAGAAAGACTAGAGGCCTTGCTTTGTGAATGAGAGAGGTTCTGACTCCACGTGGAACTGGTGGTTGGTGGGATTTACAGTGTTTCCACAGAGAAGTACCAAAGCTGTCCCCTACCCCCGTGCTGGCAAGAATTCCAGAAAAACAGCAGTTTTCTGTTAATCTCTGGAAAGGTTTAAAATACATTGATGTATCAGGTTTCTAAAAGAAAAAAAAAAAAAAGGTATTACAACATATTGTCCCTGCCTTCAAACATCCTATGGACTCTAACAAAGGGCCTGAGCTATGGCTTATGAAAGCCAACAGGAATCTCTCAGTTTTAGACACTGTTCCCAATTCTGGACTAAAAGAAAAAGAACTAAAATGACAGACAAGAAACAATTGCAGTATAAACAAGACACAAACCTCTTCTCTCCTTAGGAACTGCAACACACAGTTGGGAGATATTGTCCCAGAACAAGGGTAGCAGCTAGCAGTCAAGTGACACTTCTGGGTCAAGAGGCTAGATACCATCCATACCTGCTTTTGCCTTCAGTTCTGTGGTACTAGGAAAGAGAGCAAGCCCTATCTTCTGGTGAGTCTAGGTATTGCACAAGCGTATCTGTGTAGGTAGCTGGCTCACACAAAGGTACACAAATGAAACATTCAAGTTTCATTACAGCTAGTAACTCAGCTTCCAAATTCCCAGTGAATGATGATTTTCCAGAATATGTCACTTATGTTTTGGTAAAAAAAAAAATTTAAAAAGGTACTCCAAAATCAGGAACATTTAACACAAAGTCCAACTCACTGATTTTTCTGGGAAATTTCTGGTACAAAAATCACATGTAAGAGGCAGTCTGTCAGTGTCACAGACTAGATTAACACTCAGCCAAATTTTACTGGAGCTGCACAGTATACTCAAACCTCACACACAAGCTGCCAAAGACATGTTCATAAAAACAAAGCTTAAAGACTGTGATCATAAATGTGAAAGTTACCAGATGGAAAGAGATATACTTTGAGGAGCAAAAGCAGCATTCATTCTGGAAACTAAATTGAGAGATTCTAAAATGGATCCAAAAACCCCAATAGGATTCAAGTCTTGGACTTTCACAGAACAAATGCTTGATTCTGCTCTTTCCGCTGTTTTACCTTCTATTCTCTTTACTCAAGAAGAGTAAATTTTCCGTCTCGGAAATGGAAGACAAGCATTTGAAATTTTATCAGCTCTTGTAAACAATTGTAGACGTAGTCACTCTTTGTAGGGTTTCCGTACTTACCACTGCTCCACCACTTCTTGCCATTGATCACATAACTGTTTCCATCTCGCTCAATGCTGCATCGCATATTGGTGGCATCACTTGAAGCCACATCAGGTTCTGTGTTAAAGAAAAAAAAAACCACAGAAATAAACATCGTTGGATTAAATATACAGCTAGTACTACCACCACAAATACAGGGATCCAGACATAATCTAAAAAAAGCATCGCTGTTTTGCTCCCAGCAGAAAAGCTGTTTTCAGAACCTCACTCTGCTGGTGATCAGAGGTATTATATTTTCTAATAACATGTTATTCACAACCACTTTAAGCTTGCTTGTTTTTGAACTCAGACTACTCTTTATAGTAAACATCCTTCTTCCTTCCGTGATGTTTTTAAATCCTTCCCCTTCCCGATGTACTTACAGATAACAGTCGTATCTCAGCCTTTGTTCTCCTAGGTGCTTGTCAAATGAAAATACAGAGATTTAAACTACTTTTGTGATGGATCATGAAATAGGTTACAGAAAGCAGTTGCCAGCAAGGCATTGATCATCTGGAAGAGGGTAGGCCACCTTCTTTAAAGTGAAAGAATCTTTTTCCTCTTGGGGAACACAGTGACACAGAAATTGCAAAATAAGAAACCACCTCTGCAAGATAAGGTTCTCTCAACTCCTTCTGACACGGGGATATAAAGATTTTGACATTGCACGTTCAAAAGCTACCTTCCTATATGAAAAGCCAGGCTTTCCAGAAATGCTGAATACCACAAGCTTTGAAAAGCAAAAAGGAATATAATGCTGATCTACAGACAAAGTAAATCCTTCGTAGGTTCTCCAATTTATCTTCAGGTTATGCCTTAAAACCTCTACCTGTGACATACTGTGAAACTACAGAACTTAAACCAGACTAAACATATTTATATTTACATTAATGTTTCTGGGGAACCCCCAAAACACATTTAAAAGAACAGGATAAATTCTATAATAAATCTGGTTTGTAGACTAAAATATGTTTTGCTACTACTCAAACTAAATTGAAAGCATATGGAAATGATAATATGGTAAAATACGAGAAATAGTAACTACCAGGAAAGGACAACAAGGGTGTTTCACCTTGCACTCATACCTTAGAGGTGATTTCATATTCAATCACATTCACAGATACTGTGAAAATGTCTGTATGAATTCACTAACATACAACAATTTGTTGTTTTATACTTTTGTACTGGGTCTGGCTGGGATGTTAACTTTCCCTGCAGCAGCCCACACAGTGCTGCGCTCTGCACTTGTAGCTAGAACAGCAGTGGTATCACACCAGTGTTGTGTCTGCTGCTGAGAAGTGCTGGCACAGCATCAGGACTCTCACTGACACTCCTAGGGGGTGGGCAAAAAGTGAGAAAGAAACATCAGCAGGGCAGCTGACCTAAACCAACCAAAGGGATATTCCATACCATATGATGTCACACTCAGCAATAAAAGGTGGAAAAAGGAAGAAGAGGGGAGGGGTGGGCTCTCGTTGCGAAAACGTCTGTCCTCCTCCCGAATACCGGCTACGTGCGTTGAGGCCCTGCTTCAAGGACGTGGTCAAGCATCGCTCATTTGTGGGAAGCAGAGAGTAATTTCTTTCCTCTGCACTTCCACATAGCCTTTATTGTTTTGTTTAGTTATTCCCTTTCCCCCTCCCTCTTCCCCTTTCCCTTTTTTTCCCTTTAGTTGAATTGTTTAATTAATAATAATATTTCCTTAATTATATATATATATATATATATATTTTTCCCCTCTTTAATTAAATCATCGTTATCTCAACCCGTGAGTTGTTCTTTCCTTTACTTCTTCCCCTCCTCATCTGAGGAGGGGGAGTGAGAGAGCAGTTGTGGTGTTCAACTGCCTAGCACGGTAAAACCACCACAACTTTTTGCATGCGTCCTTCTGAAATTTCTACCAATGCTTCTCATTTTATTTTTTTGAGAAAAAATTTACCTGTCATGCAGAAGCAAGAACTGATTTTCCCTTCTAGAAGAGGCTCCAGCCACTGTTTCTTTTGATCTTCAGTCCCATACATGTGTAGGACCTCCATGTTTCCAGTGTCTGTAAAAAAGGAGCAGTCATGTTCACTTTTTCAGACACAAATGGTAAGGCATAAGACGCCCAACTTTTTAATGCTCTCAGTGCTGTAGTTAAAGCACAGGGTTTGCTAACCAGGTGCGTGACAGTTGAAAACCTCGGGAGCAAAGAAGCATTTCCCTGTCTCCTCAGCTATTAGCGCATAGTCAAGCTGGCTGAGACCACTGACATCTGGGAGAAAAAGGTTCCACAGACCTTCTGCTTTGGCCATTTCCTGTTCAGAGAATCAGCAGGGAAAAACATTAGCAATAAATCTTTAAACAGCAATTAAATTCTGGCTTGCTGACCATTTTCCTCCTTCCTGCCTAGCATACTGTCCATTATGTCTGATGCCTTTCTTCAACAGCTATTTTCAATGGGTATGGTTTTGAATTAAAGTTCTGACATAACCCTCACAGAACTCACTTTTGCGTTTCTCATTTGTATCTCACAACTCCTTTTGCATCCTTCCTTCTTCCTTTGTTTTCACTGTTCCTCATTCTATTTCTTTTCGTGCAGACAGAGTAACTTCTCCAACAGAATAAACCAACATTTCTTAAAGTCCACGTCTGTTTCTTTAACAGCTAGTGTGTTCAAGAATATTTATTATCCCATACCTTCAGTCTCTCAAGCACTGGTGGTTTCTTCCATTTTTCCTCAGTATTTCCATGTCTAGCATAGTATTCTATTATTTCCTAAGAGAAACAATTAAAAAGTTGCTATTTAAACTAAGAACATGTGTAACATACACACACAGTGTTTTCTTTTCCACAGCTACACCTAAAGGAACCAGTAAAAAGTATCCAACACAGCTTTTAATTATATAGCTGGTTTCATTATAAAACGTAGAATATAATTCAAAATCAAACTGCAATCTCCTCGTTTCACAGGACTTCAAACGCATCATGGAGATGACCCCAGTCAGTATTTCATACATGGAAATGGTTTAGTGTGGTTTAAAACACATGCTGACAAAGGTAGAAGGCAAGTGTATTCTGATGATAAACACAACTGTTAGCCAACAGTACCACCACACAACAGGAATGAACCCAAAAGTAAAACAACAAATAAAAGCCTGGTGTACTGACACTTAAGAATTAGGCTTCTCATCACAAAGTTCAGGTGTGTAAGCTAGTTGATAATTTTTTATTTTTTATTTTTTAATTTGAAAGAATACATTTTTTGTTTTCTATCAAAATAACTTCTTAACAGATTATGTAATCAGTCATTCCAAGCATCAAGGATTAGTACTGTCTAACTGGCCCAGAACTGCTTTAGAACTAATAAATTATCACCCTTTTCCTGCAGATTTTACAAGTCCTGGCTTGCAATTCCTGTTATGAGAAACAGCTTATAAGCACAACCCTACTCATCTGCAAAACTTCCATGGTTATTTGTAGTTTGTGTGTTTTTAAAGCAAGTACACCTAATTATTGCAAGGCTTCCTTGGACAATCCATAACAAATTACCAACAGACTTTTAGGAAACCTTCGATATAAAGTGTTTCTGCTCTCAATTGTTCTTTGCAGATGCATTCGTAAGTCTTTTAGATTAATATGTTCTCTGCACTTCTGCCTGACAGCAAAGAGAAAAAGAAAAAAATACACCACACCCTAATATTCTTAAAATAGGAGATTTACAGAGTCCCGGAAAAAAACAGCAACACGCTATGATGAAAGTTATGCACAAATACTTTACTGAGTGCTAACCTTTCCAAAACAAACAGTGAAGGATACTTTCAGATGAAAGCAAACAGATTAGCTTGTCCCATCATATAGTCAGCATTAGCTGAGAGAAACGGCTGAATAGATGAGAGTTACAGAAACAGAAAAGTCAGTGGAACAACATGCTTGTCCCCATGCTAGATGAAGACAAATCAGTTCCTCAAACTTATTTGCAAAGTTTCTAACAAGAAATCCAAAGATAGCCATGTTGCAATGCACAGGAACAGTGGTAGCCATGATGCAATAACTAGTATGATCCCTAGTGATTAATCACTAAGACATTCTGATTACTCACAACTTCTGTACAGGATAAAGAAAGATATGTGATGCACTTTTTTTTTTTTTCTTTTGCCACAGCTGGTGTAACAACAAAGCAGAATAAGTATTTTCAATAAAGGATGCCAGAGTACCAATAAAGAGAGCTTTAAAAATATATTTGGGAGAGGCTAAACATCCTGGCCACACGGATGTGAATTCTATATCAATTAAAATAAAGGGAAACCAAAGTGTTGTCCTGATTTTGCTTCTCCTTGGAACTGAAAAGCAAATTAATTCATAAGAGAAAGGGAGACAAAAACCTAAGTAGGATTTTGAACTTACAAGGTTGAACGCTGTCTGTGATCTATCCTAAAGAAAAGTAACACAGCACCTCTGTGCCTGTACAACACTGGAAATAGATAAGCATCTTCATACTGGTATGTAAGAGTTCTAAGGCTTTTGTGAAAGGTATGTTAGAATTTTTTTTTTCAGAAGTTTTTCTTTAAGAGTACTTCTTAAACCTTGAGAAGTTTAAAAAGTAACTTTTAATTTTCATTAACAATGCACACAGCATTTTACATCTGAAAAAAATCATGCAGACTATAAGGATTTCTGTTAACATTTTGCAATGCCACAAACATCAGTGCATGAAAACAAGGCAGTTCTGGGAAAAAAAAAAAAGAAAAAAAAAAGCAATACAGGATGATATGACTTCTATACATAGTTACATTTTCATAAACTCTTCTCATAAAATACTCATTTACAAATAAGTTTACAAAAAAGCTTTTACCTTCTCAGCTGGATATACATGCTGCTTCATGAACTGCTTTACCTTCAGGAGTATTTCTTCGCCTTTCTTACTTTGATGGAACAACTCTCCAGAAATTCTGTCATGCGTGCTGCTGAAAGACGATCTAAAGAACATCCAATGTGAATATCCAGTATAAGACCTGATTTTCCCTTATGATCATATAAGTTGCCTTTACAAGCATTTAAATAAGGCATTGGAAAAGCTTTCCTTTGCTTTTCACCAGTAGTTTAGACCACTCTTACCTTTTTGAGAGTTCTAACCCTTTTTCTGCCAAAGGCTGCACTATCTTAGCAAATTCATGACTATTCTCTGCAGAAGCATTTCCAATGAGATGTCTAGCATACACACCCTACAACAATAAAGAAGGGCATTTGTGGTATAATTAAGCACTTTAAAATGTCTCTGTTTTAGATTGGTGAATTCTTCGACTACGGAATTACACTTAAATGTACATATTCCTAAGAGGAAAAAAATAGCACCATTTTACAGCGATATATTCATACTGCTTTCCCATTTCTGATATAGTGGAGAGGGTGAGCCCACAAAACAAAAATAACCAAAGCTAAAGGGGTTATTAAACCCCAAACTGAAGGAAAATCACAAAAATTGGTAGACCAAAAAGAGTATGTCTACACTGATACTGTGAGCAAGCCCTGCCTGTCCCTTAAGCCAACTGACAGCAATATACATGTATGATTATTATCCACAACCACATCCACTACACACATATACACTCGTAATCCTAATTAATAATAGGTAGCTTTTATCACATTTGGTAAACCGATCTTCTGCTGCAACTCATAAAAATATACTCATGCCTTAGAACAGCTGAATATCTAACACAATGTACTTTATGCAGAACAAATTCTACACTAGCGAGTTATCAGTCATAAGCATCTAAGATACTGCTTCTACAGAATAAACTGAAATAGGTTTCCAGTTATTTAAAAAAAAAATCTTCCTTTGAACAAATATTACTGACCTACAAACGCTTGTAATAAAAATGTAACATGTCAGAAAATGTGTGTTACCTGCGATATCCCTGCCATTTTAAAAAATGACAAAGCAAGAAAGAAATTGAAGTTGGAGAAAGCAGTGCTAATACCCCGGCAGCGGCAGTAAATAGAAATCAGTTCTTCAAATGAGGGGTTTGCTATCCAAAAAAAAAAAAAGAGAGAGAAAGAATATGTTAGGATGCTCAACTTTTTCTAGATTTTTTCCATCTTATTCTTCAAATATTTCAACAGCTATTTCAGCTTTCTGAGGCATTCTGTTAATATAGTTAAAAAAATAATAATTATTATCATTTCTCATGTCCTGAGAAGGTGAGAACCAAAAGGAAACACGTTGTCAGAATTCCAGACAAGCATAACACTTCCTCACTCCTCCCCAACCTGCACTCCAATCCGGAAATTATTGCACCACAGTTTATTTTATTTTTTCAATTATCAACATAAATTTATATTTGAATTTATGTTTGCCTCCATTATCTTTAAGAAAGATTCAAAGTAAACTTTTATTGAGTTAACATACTATGGCTCACCCATATTCTATTAAAACAGAACTGCCTTAAACTTCACTATTGGCACATCTACAGTGAAGAAAACTGCAGAAAAGTTCTCTTCAAGTGCAGAATGGTGTACTTATTAATTTAACTTTTAATTAGTGTTTATAAAAGTAACACATCAAATACATATCAACCACAGAATTCATGATGACAAAAATATTATAATTTCATACCTATAGTGTCTTTGAAATTGAAGACAGTTCCTTGACCTAAGCCTTTAAGAGATGTAGGCCAAAAGTAGAACATAGTAGCATAGGCTAAATCTGCTAGAGGATGACCGGTGGTTGAAAGTTCCCAGTCCAGCACTGCCAAAACTCGAGCCTTAAATAAAAATAATAAAAATTAAAAAAATAAAGATAAAATCAGAAATAAAAATAAAAGCCTCAAGTGAATGATCAGAACAATAGAAAACTCTTCATCCACAAATGTACAACACATTTAGTATCCAACATCTTTATTGAGTTAGTATGTGTTTAAAATTAAAAACATGCACTGTAACTGTCTACAGCAAAAGTAGTTCCATTTAGCAATTCATAAAGATCTGCAAAAAATTAACATACACACAGTGTCAGAAAACAAGGCCTTTTTCCAATGAAAATGTTTTAAATTCTACATTTTTGAATAATATTTTTCCTGTCAGAAAGTTCTAAACTGTCCTAGTCTTAACTATGTACAAAAGACTTTCCTACATGGCCATGCCTGCATATATAGGAACAGTTTCTACAGATTCTTTAAGAGGACCTATATATAGTTTGGTCCACTCTTTCGACCACAGCAGGAACTGCTAGGAGTGTCTGCAAGACTGCCAGATTTCTCTGTTCATGGAGTCAAACAGCATATTTAAGCCTATAGTCAGCTTCTATCAACTGATCTATGCGCAACAGTGGGAATCTCTGGGATCTGTTGCGTTTTCATGGTGCAAGCCAGGAGCTGAGTCAGCCTCCTTGATGCAAGTCTGTCCCCTCTGCCAACTCTCTTAGACTCCTGGGGAGTTCCTGGACCATCAAGGGAACAGATGACAAAGGGGACCTAGTATGCACACAGGCACAATCTCAAAAGCCATGGAGGTTAACTAAAGCCCTACCACAGATTTCCATGGGCTCTGGATCAGATTCTTAAGCAGCTTAATGAGTCTTCAGTAAGTCGTTTAGTTGCACTGAATTCAGTATGATTTATTAATGTAAAATGATTTTTTTGGACTTTCAAGTAGACACTAGAGCTAATGAACGTATTAAGTACCTAAGTACCATATAAGGAGCATGGGGAGGAGTTAAATTCTCCTCTGTTTCTTTCAAAGATGTATAATTTAAATGTATAGAGGATGGAATTATTGTTTGTATTAAGATTTGCAAAGAGAGTCAATCAGTTTTGAATGATAGCTAAGACAGCAAATAACTTGATATCCAAGTGCACTTCTTCTCCATAGTTTTTACACTTATGTAGAGTAAATCATGACCGAAACACCTCTGTGTATGTTCCATTTCAAGTATGAACAAATGGAGAACCAAAAAGTGCTAAACATACAAATATGTTTCAAATACCTCTGTTGGGTGGAAAATGATGTTATCTATTCTAAAGTCCCCATGAATCAGGGTTTCTTCATTATCATCAGCTGGCAAGTTGTTTGCTAACCACTCAGCTAGCTCGTTCATGGCAGGAATATGTGTATGAGCGGCCGCGTCATATTGTCTTTTCCAAGTTGATACCTGAAAAAATACAAACATTTTAACAGTGTTACAGAACTGATCTGAATATAGCATTAACTTTGTACAGTGCGTAAACACTTGAACTAAATGCACGTCTAATAATCAAAATACGATGGTTACTTTTAAAAGTAATTTAAAATTAACAAATTAGCTTGCAAAGTAGCTTGCCACCCAAATAAATCTTCAAAGACCTGACAAAATGAGAATTTTTCAAAAAGCTGTACCTGTCTTCTGCAATATCCTGGACCTCTGCCATATTCTTGGAGACCCAATGACTGCAAATCAAAGGAGTGCAACCGGGCCAACGTTTCTATCATTGCAACATACAACGCAGAACGCTCTGCTGGGCCCACTTCTGGCAGCGACAGGTCTCGGAAGATGCGACCCTAGAGACATTGTAAATCAGTTATTTGGTGGAACGTACACAGCAGATAAAGAGAAGTACAGCTATATATTTCTGGAGCCAAAACAAATGCAGTGAACCGGTAGTTCCTGTACAATCTAAAATTCCTCCCTCATTTGTTTCTTTGCCCATGACAGATGAAGGGATTCATGGTAATCCCAAACCATTAGTATACAGCATATCTATTGGAAGCCAATTAAAATAAAAGAGATACATTCCGTAGATAACAGTCTGAACTAGAGCATGCAATCAGAGATCCTCAAACTTGAAAGTACTGCCAAAAAAAAAAGTTAATGTTACTGTATTGTCCCTAACACCCACACACACACTCCATGAAATTCTTCACAGCTTTATTATTTTATTAATCTTGATTTGTGACTTAGAGGGAGGATAACTTCATCTCCAGGAACTAGCCTGCAAACTCTTAAATTTCTAATTTCCTAGTCAACCTGATGACAGAATAATCAAATTTAATACATTTATTTTTTGGATTATTAGACATTTTTTAAGATAAAGTATCAGAGATAACCCACAACACTACTAGCCAAAAAATATTTTTGGACATAACTCACTATCTTTTTCTTCTTAATACACTTAAGTGTAAATATATATCAAACACATTTATGTGATAGACCATAATCTTCCCAATTTCCTTTCTTTTTTGTACACGCTATTGATTTAAACACAGATCCACACCTCTGAATGCTTTTCCTTAGAACTCAAATTTCAGACTACAGAACATGTAGGAGACAACTGGGTATTTTCACATAGGCGTTTCTCAGGGCTTCAGCTCTGAATGGAATCTAAATTTCCCAAAGCCCTGCACTGTCTACATGTTGGCACACACCTCAACTTGTCAAGCGAACACAGGCAGAGGAGGATGTGATGAAAGAGGTGAGGCCCGAATTCAAACCCTTGTCCCACAAGAAAAAAAAAAAAAGACATGATACAGCAGACTTAAACTTAGAATCACCCAAATTCTAGCAGAAACAGTATCAACTCAGCTAATGTGATTGTATGTAATTACTATTTCCAGTAACAAATACGTTCCAGGACATCAAAGAATTTCACACAATTTTATAGCTTGACTGTTCTCCCTCTGAATTATGTGTATGTTTTTGAAAGCAGCGATATGGAGTCATTTCGTGACATTCTTCTGAAAGCTCACATGAGAAAAGGTTAAATAATGAGCTGAATATTTTAGAAGAGATCAAAATAAGCTCTGGTGAAGCTGAAATCACTAAGAATGTCTGACAGCTAGCACTTTTTAAAAATATGAGAGGATTATTTATATTGGTACTCCTTGGTGTGCTTCAGTAAGTTTTAGACAATTTAAAAGCAGCTTGTAGTAGGGAGAATGAAAAAAAATCTGTGACATTGGCTGACCAACCTTCACGTGCTGCATTACATAAAATTCTGTTCCAATGACAGAGACATCACTGCAATACAACAGGGGCTCAGGGACTGGAAATCCAGCTGCAAATAAGGCTTTTTGCACATGATATTCTCTATCAACCTGAAGAAGACAGAAAAATAGATTCAGTGAAAAGCTCCTAAGCATAAATCATCATCTTACTGAATACATTTAATGACAATCTATCCTCTTAAGTGTTTAGTTAAGCATACAGCACAGAATATTGGAAACGACCCAAGTAATTCACTACATACCTAGACATATCCAACAATCACTGCAATATGCTGCACCATCACGTATGGGAAGAACTTAATGCACCTGCAAAAGGGATTTAGGAGCTTTCTGAGAAATGTGGCTTACCTTGTGAGCTCTAGGTAAAAGAGGGCCATGGGGCTTCTTCCTGAGCACATAAGCCTTCTCACCCTTCTGAAGATAAAAGGTTGGATTTGACTGGCCTGAGCTGCACAAAGAAAGATTCTAATTACTTACAATTTCAAGTACTTGCAAATCTGCAGACTTATAATGGAAATGGTGCAAAATTCACCGTGACAAGGCCTGTACAAGACAATGGAGAGTGAGTTTTTTCTGAAGTTTTCTTTTAAATATATTCTTAAAAAGATGCAAATGATAGCCCACAAAATCAGAAGTCAGAGGTTCTATCCCTACCTAAAAGAAAAATGTCTTCTTTCACTGTGGAGAAGTCAAGGATATTCAATTTGTTCTCCTGCAAAATGGAGACAGCATTTACCTCTCTACCCTAAGTAGATATCATAAGCGTGTTAAAGGTTTCAAGCAGAATTCATACTAGCCCATTATTGTATTGTTCCTTGATGAGCGCTAAATTTAACAATGTAAGCATAGAAAAAGCTTTTCAAATTACTGATGGATTCTAGTACCAAACCCCACTGCAGCCAGGCCTGATCATTTGTTCTCATGCATATGCTATGCTTAGGAAACTGCCTGTAGCAACTGTGAAGCTCTGAAGAACGAATGCTGCAGTGACAAAGAAAGTACACGCTTCAATCACACGCCTACGTGAAAGAAAACAACCTAGTTAAACCGTTCATGACACCTCATCCATCAGATCCTAATCAAGCTCATCGATCCTCGCATTCCTCAGGGCCCTGAGCTCATCTACATGCCACCCCCTCCTCGTTCTGAATCATTTTCAGGACCTATTCTACGTTAGTCCAATAGAAGATTAGATAACTATTGGAAAATTAGAATCAAGCAAATGTTCGCCCTCATGTTTCCCTGGACATTTTCATTCCCCACGAGCCTGTTAGTGGGTAGACTATAGAACAGTTTGTCAGGTGTACTGCACAGACAAATACTCTGCTGGGCACAAATGAGATTCAGATTGGCTGAAGCCTTTAGGTGCAACCACAAAACAACACAGCAAAAGCTTTAAAATGTTTTTTTTTGTTGTTGTTGTTTGTTTTTTTTTTAGATTTTACTATTAGATATTCTCATTAGGGCCCTCCTGAAGTCTCCTTGATTGCAGTACCTATGAGAATCAGGGCACAGGTAAGGATTCAATGGATGTTTTACATTTGCATTAGAAGACAATTAAAAAAATGTCTACCGTTTCTTGGAGACAGCTGCAGGCAGAGCAGGTGAGGGCGTCTTTAGAGTGGAATTAACGTGGTGTGGGTTTTTTGAGCTTATCTTCCTAACAGGAGGCTCCTGATTTGAAGTCACACCACTGCTTTGCAGAGGCCAAATGAGCTGGAGCTCCTGTGAAAATGAGTTTTGGTGCCCACAAGTGGAAGCCCATCAGCGCAATACTTGTTTTGAGGATTAATAAGCACCTCAGCACCAAGTATGTGCTTCTGTGGCAAGCCTTAGGCTTCTTAAATCGATTTTGGGAGCCATTTACGTGCGCATAAAGATTTTTTTACTTGCTGAAGTAACTGCAGAGCAATCCGACAAACCAAGATTTACGAGTACAGGCTGGCACCAAAGCTCACGGGCACTGGGGGCACACGTCGGGGATCCAGGCAGGCTTTTCCAGCAGCACAGCGCTCCCAGCCGTGCCAAAGGTCCCCGGCTGCCCCGCGCCGAGCTTTGCCCCCGCGGCCAGCCGGACTGCCAACGGGGCCTGCCCCTCACCTGTACTGCCTGACGGCCAGAGCCCCCTCGCGCTGCTGCGGGAAGCCGGCCAGCCGGCGGCACAGGAACCGCTCCAGCCCGCCCGCGTCGAAGCGGTGCTGCCGCCGCACCTCGCCGGTGCCCGGCTCCGCCGCCATCCCGGCGCTGCGCTGCCGCTGCGCACCCTCCCTCCACGCCGCTGCGCAAGCTGCGGAGCGGCCCCGCTCCCTCCGCCCAGGCTCCGCTACGCAAATTGCGGAGCGGCCCCGCCCAGCGTTGCCGCGGCAACCGCAGGCTGCTGGGTCCGTCAGGGAAACCGTTCCCCTGCTCCGCGGCTCCGCGTTCCGGCCGCCTCCTCCCGCAGGCCACCGGCTATTGTCAAGGGCTCCGATGGCGCCTTTCTTTTCCGCCGCGACCGCTCCGTGCCCTCGAGCTTCACCAGAGCCCGCCCGCTGCCCGCTGCCCACCGCATGATGCCCCGCCGCGGTGGGAACGCTCGCTGAGGCAGCGGGAGCTGGGGGCAGGCCGCCCGGTGGCACCGGCGGAAGCGTCGCGGGGCCCGACGTGGCGCGGGGATGGCGGAGGTGCTGCGGCTGCAGCGGCGGCTGCAGGAGCTGGAGGAGGAGCTGGCCCGGGAGAGGGGCGGCCGGCGGGCGCCCAGGGCCCGCATCGAGGCCATGAGCGCGGAGGTGACGGACTCCAACCCCTACAGGTGCGGCCCTGGGGGCGAGGGGGGGGCTGGGGGGCTGCTGAGGGGGGAGGCGGCTGTGGTGGTAGGCGGCTGTGGTGGCAGGGGGCGGTTGGAGCAGGTGGGACTGCAAGTCTGTGCCAGCCTGAGCCTGCTGAGGGTCTGCCTTAAAAAACAGCAAAAAAAAAACACGAGTCTTCACTGGCCTGCTGACATATGGTTCATTAAAGCGGAGGCTTCCCTCTTTTAAATCTGTGATTCGTTTCCTGAAATAGTTACGGGCCCTGCTGAACTCATTAATCTTACTCATACCAACAGAATAAGTATGTGACTTTCTTCAGGGTCAGTACTCTGTAGCTTTTGCTAATCGGAAAGTATCTACTACCTCATTCAGACTGTATCCGGCTGGCAATCGCTGCTGCGGTGATAACAGCAGACTCGAGGTTGTTGCGTGGCTGGCTTGTTTTTTAAGCAACAACAATTTGTAGATGTCCAAAAAGTAAAATTGCTATTAGAAGAAGAGGGAGCATTTTCAGTATACCATTGCTGTTTTTCTTTGCAGTCGCTTGATGGCACTGAAAAGAATGGGAATTGTCAAAGATTACGAGGTAGGTTTGTATCTGCATTAAAACAGCCCCGTCTTTTTTCCTCTCCCCGCCCGCCCTGCGCCTGTGAGGATCACCTTTGATGTGCTGATCCAAACTTCATTTCTTTCTGCAGAAAATCCGTACCTTTACAGTTGCAGTAGTAGGTGTTGGTGGAGTTGGCAGCGTGACTGCTGAAATGTTGACAAGGTGTGGCATTGGTAAGGTAATAAAAGTTTTCTTCTTCTCCTTTGTTACAGCAGATGTACTAGTCTTCTTTATAGGGAGTTTGATTCAGTTTCTCTCAGTTGATTTTGCCCAAATAAAAATACTGTGAAGAAAACACTCAGGCACTTGAGCAAAATCACAAATGAAGAGTCTGCATTTTTCTTATGTTAGCAAAATTGGTTTATTTGGGGCTTCATCCTGTATCATGTGGACTACTCTTGTTCAGATGCTTATTTTCTCTGTGCTCATATATGAGTCCATCTATCTCATAACCATACTGGATTACTGCAACAGGAAGATAAAATGAGGAAGAAGGAGGAGGTAGCTCACGTACAAGATTAAATTCTACATTATGAGAACATGTTGATACTCAAGAAATTGTGCTGCAGTAGATTTCAGACCTTTTTACCACAAAAATCAGTTCACAATGTGACAGAGGTTAAAAGTTTAGCAGACTTAATGTGCATATAGATAGCAAGAACCCACTGAGTCAACAGGCTTTTCTTTAAAAGGAAGAATGGGGGGAATGGTTTAGATGTTTGCATTTCCAGGCTAAACCTCACCATTTACTCTTGGAACTTAAGAGGTTTCTTAATACAGAGGTGATGCAGTTTTTTTATTGCAAAGTTTGTTCTCCCTTCCTCTGAAGGAGAATTTCCTGTAGATCAGTGTCTTTTACTTACAAAAGGACGTTGGGCTATTGAATCAGAATTTATTATAATCAACATACCTGTGTATTCTGTAGGTATTTTAAGTTAATTGATTTTGAAGAACAAGACAGAAGTGAAAGAAATAACACATTTTAGCTAATGTCATAATGGCAAGTAGGAATGTGAGAAGAGGTATTAATGTCCATGTTGATAGTCTGTTGAATATTTTTAATTTAGATCAAATGAGCAAATTCAAATTGCTGCTTTTTTAAAAACAAACAAACAAAAAACAACAGCAGTTTTCATGACTTAACAAATAATTTCCTGGTGACTGGCAGCTAGAATTCAGTCTTTCACATTTACAATATTGGTAACTTTTATATATGAAATGAGTTGAACTGGAGGGTGTCATTTATTTTAGTGTTTTTGTTGTTGTTGCTGATTTTATAATTAGTTTTTCTGTTTAAAATGGCTTGCTATAGTGCTCTGCTTACGGAGTATTTGGAGATTCACATGTTAATACAATCTTTATTGTAGCTTCTTCTGTTTGATTATGACAAAGTGGAACTGGCAAACATGAACAGACTCTTCTTCCAACCTCATCAAGCTGGATTAAGTAAAGTGCAAGCAGCAGAGCATACCTTGAGGTATGACTTACAGAAATGGGTATGCAGTGTATTTATCCAGGATGCTGCTACAGAAAAATGTTTAATTCTTAAACACTTCCAAAGTAGCAAGGTCTAATTTAGACATTTGAGTATAAAATGGCTGTGGGAACATTTGATACTTTAGGGACATGTTTAACCTGCCCAGAGCCTTAATGTGAATCTACTTCCACATATAGCTAATTTTACCGAGAAGTCTGATATAAACTATACTGCTTCAGTATTTTGGAGGGTTTTGTTGTTTGGTTGGTTTGGTTTTCTTTTTTTTCATCATCAAATTGTGAACTTCTGACGAATCTGGGTGCGTATGTGCCCTTGGACTGGAAGCTTAAGACTGTACCAGCACTTGTGAAGTAGGGAATAAAATGCAAATTATTGTCTTTATTAACATTGACTCATTTTGTTTCCTCTATTAGAAATATTAATCCTGATGTTCAATTTGAAGTACATAACTACAACATCACAACGCTGGACAATTTTGAACATTTCATGGATAGAATAAGGTAAACATTTTTCAACAAAAGCAAATGACTAACTTCTGATATGTAGTTCTAAATACAGCATCACATTTTTATTTTTCTAATTTAATAACTACTAACTGAAAACTAGTGGGAAATATGTATGCAGACACTTCTGCCTAGCCCTTTTCTCTGCATGGCATTTATTTTTTATGTTACATAGCTCTATTTTGTTTTAATACCTCTTTAGACTTCTGGCCAAACCTGGCTTTTCCCATAACAGAAAACAGATCAGGTCATACTTGGACTGCTCTGGGATATTTTCTGGTATGCTTTTGCTGTGGATTAACCCTGCTGGCAGCTCAGCACCAAGCAGCTGTTTGCTCAGTCCACACCCCTCCACTTCCCCCTGTAGGATGGGGGAGAGAATTGGAGCGGGGGGGAAATAAAAGCTTGTGGGCTGAGATAAAGACAGTTTAGTAAGACAGGAAAGGAAGAGAAATAATATGTACAAAGCAAATCAAGTACAGTGCAATTGCTGCTCATCACCGGATGACCAATGCCCACTCTATCCCCAAGCAGTTGTCCCACTGACCAAGGCCAGCTACCCATATAAATTGCTGAACGTGAGCCCATACAGTATGGGACGTGGATCTGGCCAGTTTTGACCAGCTGTCCTGGCTGTGTACACTCCTAGCTCCTGGCATAGGACACCACCTCCTTAGAGCAGCCAAAAGCCGCTGATAATTTCTGTGTTTCACTTAAGACAACCGATAGACACCGCTGCTTCCTAGTCTCTGAGAACGGCGCCTTTCCCAGAGCCGTTCCTCCTTCTCAGACAGTCTGTTGCTCTTCTAGTTCCTTGCTTTTGCCCTTGGTGGCGGTATCTTCAGGAAGTCTCTGGTTCTTAGGTACCCTTAAACTACGCTTGCAGGAGGCCAGCAGCACATTCCACGGATGCTGCAGGTTGCCAGGCCCGGTTCCCCAGCTGGCCGGCATTCTCTTCTGCCAGGCTTTTAGGAGACTTTTGCTGTCAACGTTTGTCCCAGTTGGGCCAGGTCACCTTTGTGGCTGCTCCCGTCCCCAACACTTTCCATTCCCATGACGACTTCTCATCCCCCAAATGACTTCTCATCCGCAAGTCTCCTTCATGGACCTGCCACCCACAGCCGTTCCCCATCAGGAGCAGACATCCCCAACCCACTTGATGGCGTGGGCAGCAGGAGAGGCCTGCGTTCAGTCTCCCTCTCCCGCTGACTGATGCAGGAATAAGTGCAGGCAGAGGCTTTGCAGGGTGGAAAAGTCGTAATTTATTCCTGGGGGAATTGTGGCTGCCACCCCCAGCCCATCCCCAGGTGAGGCCCGGCCGCCTGCTTAGGCGTGGGGCCCGGCCTGCCGGCCCGCTTGGTCCCCGGCCCCCGGCTCCTCCTGCCAGCCCGCTTGGTCCCCGGCCCCTGGCTCTTCCTGCCGGCCTGCTTGGTCCCCGGCCCCCGGCCGCTCCTGCTGGACCCTGTGCAGCCAGGATGTGTCCCCGATGTTGGCGTCCTGCGGGGACCCTGGCAGTCTGCGTCCCGTCTGCCCCGCGTGCCAGGAGAAGCTCCTGACAAGTCTTCGTTCCATGGAGGGGCTGCGCTCCCTGCGCCTGGGCGAGACGCTGCGGGAGCGGTAGCTTGAGGGGCTCCTCTGCCGCTGCTGCTGCTGCTGCCGCCGCCCCAGCCGCGCGTTGCGCTGGAACCTTCTGCGGGGCCGCTGGGCTGAGGCGTTGCGCCGGGCGGGCGGCACCGGGTGCACAATGGTCTCAATAGGCCCGCGGCACAGCGGGCAGGTGTCTCCGTCTGCGGCCCACACATGGATGCACTCCAGGCAGAAGATGTGCCTGCAGGGGTCCACGCGAGCTGGGCTGGACAGCCGGCCCAGGCAGATGGGGCACGTCTCGTCCCCGGGGACCTCCTCTGGCTGCTGCTGCCGCTGTGGCCGGCTCATGGTGTCTGCAGCTGCTGCGATGTGCAGATGGTGGTCCTCTTGGGGAGGCTGCCCTGGTGCCAGGTGCTTAGCAGCAGCCTGGGGTCTTCAGCACCTTCACTGCTTCGCGGGTCGCTGGCAGGACCTCGATGCCTCACGTGTCGCTGGCTGGATCTCGACGCCTTGCGTGACACCAGCAGGACCACTGCAGATAGAACCAGGAAGAAAATACTCTAGCAGCAATCCGACATTAGCTTTCTAGGTTCAACCAAGTTGTCTAGAGCACTGTAGCTGTCAACGTTCTGTGTATGGATTGCAAACATTGCCGTTAGAATGGCAAATATGCTTGTGATAGGTTCTACTTGGCAAGCCTACGCCTAGGACAGATGAGGTACAGAGATGTCTGTAGATTGGATAACGTTACCGAAGGACCTCGATGGCTTGCGTGCAACAAGAATGGCTTCGCGTGTGCTTCTTGCAACAGCTCCGCCGGTCTCTCTCCTTCCAGCTGTGGAACCTCGAGCTCTCGACTACCACCAGCCGGACTGGCTGCAGGCGCCACGCTCAGGGCATTTATAGCCAGCCACCTTTTGTGAGGCCATAGGGTGACATCACAAGGGTCTTGGGGTGCCCCTGATGGCAGCACTGACAGAAGTCACCTGACCATTGTGAGACAATGGTGACGTGAGATGGCTGCTCCATGCTGACAGGAGCCAAGCACGGAGAGCGGTATCAGGCTAATTAAGAAAAGCCATCTCGGAAGAGACTGAACTGAGGAGTGGGCCAAGGATTGGGCCCTAATGTACTAAGAATAAAGTGTCACTTCAAATACCCGAGGCTCCCATCAAGTCCTTCTTTGACCTCAGTGCCAGGGAAGCTCATGGAGCAGATCCTCTTGAGCGTCATCATGCGGCAGTTGCAGGGCAAGCAGGCGATCAGGCCCAGTCAGCATGGGTTTATGAAGGGCAGGTCCTGCTTGACGAACCTGATCTCCTTCTATGACAAGGTGACACGCTTAGTGGATGAGGGAAAGGCTGTGGACGTGGTCTACCTTGACTTCAGTAAGGCTTTTGACACCATTCCCCACAGCATTCTCCTCAGGAAACTGGCTGCTCATGGCTTGGACTGGCGTACACTTCGTTGGGTTAAGAGCTGGCTGGATGGCCGGGCCCAGAGAGTTGTGGTGAATGGAGTCAAATCCAGTTGGAGGCCAGTCACCAGTGGAGTCCCCCAGGGCTCGGTACTGGGACCAGTCCTCTTTAACATCTTCATCGATGATCTGGACGAGGGGATCGAGTGCACCCTCAGTAAGCTTGCAGATGACACCAAGTTAGGTGCGTGTGTCGATCTGCTCGAGGGTAGGAAGGCTCTGCAGGAGGATCTGGATAGGCTGGACCGATGGGCCGAGGCCAACGGTATGAAGTTCAACAAGGCCAAGTGCCGGGACCAGCACCTGGGGCACAACAACCCCAAACAGAGCTACAGGCTGGGAGATGTGTGGTTAGAAAGCTGCCTGGCAGAGAAGGACCTGGGAGTGATGGTTGATAGTCGGCTGAATATGAGCCAACAGTGTGCTCAGGCAGCCAAGAAGGCCAGCAGCATCCTGGCTTGCATAAGAAACAGTGTGGCCAGCAGGTCCAGGGAAGTGATTGTCCCCCTGTACTTGGCTCCGGTGAGGCCGCACCTCGAGTACTGCGTTCAGTTTTGGGCCCCTCGCTACAAGGACATGGAGGTGCTCAAGCGAGTCCAGAGAAGGGCTACGAAGCTGGTGAGGGGTCTGGAGAACAAGTCTTACGAGGAGCGGCTGAGGGAGCTGGGACTGTTTAGCCTGGAGAAGAGGAGGCTCAGGGTGACCTTATTGCACTCTACGGGTACCTGAAGGGAGGCTGTAGCGAGGTGGGGGTTGGTCTGTTCTCCCACGTGCCTGGTGACAGGACAATGGGGAATGGGCTAAAATTGCGCCAGGGGAGGTTTAGGTTGGATATAAGAAGAACTTCTTTACTGAAGGGGTTGTTAGTCACTGGAATAGGCTGCCCAGGGAAGTGGTTGAGTCACCATCCCTGGAGGTCTTTAAAAGACGTTTAGATGTAGAGTTTACGGATATGGTTTAGTGGAGGACTTGTTAGCATTACGTCAGAGGTTGGACTTGGTGATCTTGGAGGTCTCTTCCAACCTAGACTATTCTGTGATTCTGTGAAGTCAGTGCTGCCATCAGGGGCACCCCAAGACCCTTGTGATGTCACCCTATGGCCTCACAAAAGGTGGCTGGCTATAAATGCCCTGAGCGTGGCGCCTGCAGCCAGTCCGGCTGGTGGTAGTCGAGAGCTCGAGGTTCCACAGCTGGAAGGAGAGAGACCGGCGGAGCTGTTGCAAGAAGCACACGCGAAGCCATTCTTGTTGCACGCAAGCCATCGAGGTCCTTCGGTAACGTTATCCAATCTACAGACATCTCTGTACCTCATCTGTCCTAGGCGTAGGCTTGCCAAGTAGAACCTATCGCATATTTGCCATTCTAACGGCAATGTTTGCAATCCATACACAGAATGTTGACAGCTACAGTACTCTAGACAACTTGGTTGAACCTAGAAAGCTAATGTTGGATTGCTGCTAGAGTATTTTCTTCCTGGTTCTATCTGCAGTGGTCCTGCTGGTGTCACGCAAGGCGTCGAGATCCAGCCAGCAACACGTGAGGCATCGAGGTCCTGCCAGTGACCCGCGAAGCAGTGAAGGTGCTGAAGACCCCAGGCTGCTGCTAAGCGCCTGGCACCAGGGCAGCCTCCCCAAGAGGACCACCATCTGCACATCGCGGCAGCTGCAGACACCATGAGCCGGCCACAGCAGCAGCAGCAGCCAGAGGAGGTCCCCGGGGACGAGACGTGCCCCATCTGCCTGGGCCGGCTGTCCAGCCCAGCTCGCGTGGACCCCTGCAGGCACATCTTCTGCCTGGAGTGCATCCATGTGTGGGCCGCAGACGGAGACACCTGCCCGCTGTGCCGTGGGCCTATTGAGACCATCGTGCACCCGGTGCCGCCCGCCCGGCGCAACGCCTCAGCCCAGCGGCCCCGCAGAAGGATGCAGCGCAACGCGCGGCTGGGGCGGCGGCAGCAGCAGCAGCAGCGGCAGAGGAGCCCCTCAAGCTACCGCTCCCGCAGCGTCTCGCCCAGGCGCAGGGAGCGCAGCCCATCCGTGGAACGAAGACTTGTCAGGAGCTTCTCCTGGCACGCGGGGCAGACGGGACGCAGACTGCCAGGGTCCCCGCAGGACGCCAACATCGGGGACACATCCTGGCTGCACAGGGTCCAGCAGGAGCGGCCAGGGGCCGGGGACCAAGCAGGCCGGCAGGAAGAGCCAGGGGCCGGGGACCAAGCGGGCTGGCAGGAGGAGCCGGGGGCCGGGGACCAAGCGGGCTGGCAGGAGGAGCCGGGGGCCGGGGACCAAGCGGGCTGGCAGGCCGGGCCCCACGCCTGAGACAGCGGCCGGGCCTCACCTGGGGATGGGCTGGGGGTGGCAGCCACAATTCCCCCAGGAATAAATTATGACTTTTCCACCCTGCAAAGCCTCTGCCTGCACTTATTCCTGCATCGGTCAGCGGGGGACGGGGGGGGGTGAACGCAGGCCTCTCCTGCTGCCTGCACCACCAAGTGGTTTGGGGATGTCTGCTCCTGATGGGGAACGGCTGCGGGTGGCGGGTCCGTGAGGGAGACTTGCAGGTGAGAAGTCATTTGGGGGATGAGAAGTCGTCATGGGAATGGAAAGTGTTGGGGACGGGAGCATCCACAAAGGTTTAAATTGCTCAGTTGTTGTATCAGCCTCGTGTGATAAGAAGCTTCAGCTCTATCCACAAAATCCAGGCTGAAGAAGGAACACGGTGCCCAAAGTAGAACTCAAAGAAGTTAGCTGAGTTTGTAAAAGATCAAAAGTGCTGAAGCAGTTATATGACAACTGAGCATGTGCAAAACAGAAAGGGGAGAAGTACAAGATGAAGAAGACTATGAGCCTTCATCGGAAAGCCCCCAAAGTGCAACCACCAGAGGTTACTGCGCCTGCAATAGCAGGAGGGGCAATATGATAATTAGGTGTGAGAAACCCCATTAACATAAATCCTGTCCTTTCCTGTGAACTGCATGAATATGGATATCACCGTACAGTGAAGAAGTACTCCTTGTCTTGCTTAGGTGTACGTGTTGGGTGGAATTAGCCCCCCCATACCCAGCGCTGTTAATAAAGAATACCTGCTTTCTAATTCTCCCAAAGAAGTCTTGGAAAGTGACACTGCTTTTTGCGTTCCACCATTGATGAGGACACAACAAGAAACTGAGGAACAACTTATCACCTGGGAAGGTGGAAATGGGCCAGAGACAGTGGGAAGGTGACTGAGAAACCTAGTGGTGTTTAGAGAAAATCAGGAACATCGCCACCTCTTGGCTGTCTCGGGGGGACGATAGAAATGAGCAGCGCCTCCCTGGCTACTTGAAGTGGTGACGTTCTGTTTCACCTTCTGTGTCAGGGGTATAAAAAGAGCCTGTTTTTTACCCGGAAGGAAGCTCCCAGAAGGGTTGGGGATGGAAGAGACCTCTGGAGGTCATCTGCTCCAACCCCCCTGCTCAGGCAGGTCCGTGTAGAGCCGTACGGCCGCTGGGCACTGCTGACAAGAGCCTGGCTCCATCTTCTTTGCATCCTCCCTTTGGGGATGTCTAGACATTGCTATGATCCCGCCGAGCCTTCTCTCCTCCAGGATGAATGCACAGTGATGCACAATGCAATCGCTCACTACCCCCGGAGTGATGATGTCCACAGACCCCGTGCGGTGGCACCCACACTCCGGCCAACCCGCTCAGTCCCAGCGTTCAGCACGACCCCATACAGTATGGGACATGGCTGTGGCCAGTTTGGGCCAGCTGTCCTGGCTGCGACCCCTCCCAGCTCCTGGTGCACCCACAGCCTCCTCGCTGGCTGTCCGCTATGGGCAGCTGGAACGTCCTTGACTCTGTGTAAGCAGGGCTCTGCGACAACTAAAAGATCGGTGTGTTGTCAGCATCACTGTCATCCAAAAGCCAGAACCCAGCTCCATACCAGCTATTATGAGGATAACTAAACATCTCTGATACAAATCCAAGACAGCATTATAGTATGAACAAAGGAAATACTTAGAAAATCTCTTAGATAAATTCTGAAATAACTATAATTCAGTTGCAGATATGTTCTACAAAGATACAAATTTCCTAATGTGTTTTAATATGGGTGTATACTATATAACCACTATATTAATCTAAAATGCCCATGTATTTAAATCCCAGCCTCAGTTTGCTGGTATTTCTACTGCAGATCTAAGATGCTAGTTGTATCCTGGTTTGCATTGCATGTGTTTTGTTAGAAGGGTAACTAGCTAAACTGTTACATTGAACTTCAGAGGGCAGACTTTGACCTATTCAGGTAACTTGTTGCAGGAATCCCTTGGGAGTCACTCCGGAGGGGCAGAGGAGTCCAGGAAACCTGGACAGTCCTCAGGACAGAAATCTTAAAGGCACAGGAGCAGGCTGTTCCTGAGTCCCATAAGGTGAGCCAGAGAGGAAGAAGACCAGCATGGATGAACTAGTAACTTTTGTTGAGACTCCAGAAGAAGAGAGTCTACGTCCTCTGGGAGAAGGGACAGGCTACTTGGGGCAACCACAAGGAAGTTGCTGAGATATGCAGAGAGGAAATTAGAAAGCCAAAAGCCCAGATTGTCCACTGCAGTAAAAAAGGACAAGAAATCATTTTATAAATATATTAACAGCAAGAGAAGAACCAAAGAGAATTTTTGTCCTTTACTTAATGCATCAGGGAATGTGATCGCTGAGGATAAGGATAAAGCTGAAGTTATCAACACCTTCTTTAGACCTGTCTGTAATAGTTGGATCTGTTCTCTTCAGGGTATTTTACTCCCTGACCTGGATGTCCCCTGTAATTCAGGTCGAGATCCAGAATACAGTTAGAGACCTGTGATCCAGAATACAGTTAGAGACCTGGTTGTCCACCTAGAATGTCACAAGTCCATGGGACCAGACAGGCTCCACCCTAGGGTGCTGAGGGTGGAGGTGATTGCCAAGCCACTTTCCACCATCTGCCAGTGCTCCTGGTTGTCTGGAGAGGTCCTAGAGGATTAGAGGCTTGCCAATGTGACTCCCATCTGCAAGACGGGCCCGTAAGGAGGACCTGAGGAACTACAGGCTTGTCAGCCTGACCTCAGTTCCAGGGAAAGTTATGGAGAAAGTCATCTTGGGTGAGATCACACGGCACGCGTATGGCATCCAGGGGATCAGGCCCAGCCAGCACGGGTTCACAAAAGGCAGGTCGTGCTTGTCCAACCTCATCTCCTTCTGTGATCGTGTGACCAGACTGGTAGATGAGGGAAAAGCTGCTGTTGTAGTCTACTTAGACTTCAGCTAAGCCTTTGACATGGTCTCCCACAGTATTCTCCTGGGGAAACTGGCTGCTCATGGCCTGGACAGGTACACTCTTCTCTGGGTAAAGAACTGGCTGGAGGGCCATGCCCATCAGGTAGTGATTAATGGAGTTAAGTCCCGCTGGTGTCCCGTTACAAGTGGTGTCCCGTAGAGGTCGGTACTGTGGCCTATCTTGTTTAATATCTTTATTGATGACCTGAATGAAGGGATTGAGCGTACCCTCAGTAAGTTTGTAGATGACACCGAACTGGGAGGTAGTGTCCATCTGCCTGAGGGTAGGGTGGCCCTTCAGAGGGATCTGCATAGGCTGGACAGCTGGGCTGAGGCAAATGTGTTGAGGTTTGACAAGGCCAAGTGCCGGGTCCTGCACTTTGGCCACAATAACCCCATGCAGTGCTACAGGACTGGGGCAGGGTGGATAGAAGACTGTGAATAGGAAAGGGACCTGGGAGTGTTGATCGATGCTTCGCTGAACGTGAGCCAGCAGTGTGCCCAGACAGCCAAGAAGGCCAACGGCATCCTGGCTTGTATCAGGAATAGTGCAGCCAGCAGGACCAGAGAGGTGATCGTCCTCCTGTACTCTGCTCTGTTGAGGCTGCACCTCGAGTCCTGTGTTCACTTTGGGGCCCCTCTCTACAAGGACATCGAGGCCGTGGAGCGGACCCAGAGAAGGGCTACAAGTCTGGTGAGGGGCCTGGAACACAAGTCCTGCGAGGAGCTGCTGAGGGAATTGGGGTTGTTTAGTCTGGAGAAGAGGCTCAGGGCAGACCTTATCGCACTCCACAACTTCCTGAAGGGAGGTTGTGATGAGGAGGGGGTCAGCCTCTTAGATAACTAATGATAGGACTCGAGGAAATGGCCACAAGTTGCGCCTGGGGAGATTTAGATTAGATATCAGGAAAAAAAAAAATCTCTCAAAGAGTGGTCAGGCACTGGAACGGCCTGCCCAGGGAGGTGGTGGAGTCACCATCCCTCACGGTGTTCAAGAAATGCCTGGACAAGGTGCTATGAGATACAATTTAGTAGCTTAGTGGGTAGTATTGGTGATGGGAGGACGGTTGGACTGATGATCTTGTAGGTCCTTTGCAACCTTATGTTTCTATGATGCTATGATTCTAAATATACTTCCCATGTGCTTCTGTACTTTAAAGAAACGTGTTGATTGCCGTGTCGGTGTTGTATTCTGCCAGCAATTTCATGCAAACTTCTGATTCCTATTGCAGTAACGGCGCATTAGAGGAAGGGAAGCCTGTCGATCTTGTTCTAAGCTGCGTGGACAACTTTGAAGCTCGCATGGCAATTAACACGGTAAGACCATCTAAGACAAGAGCTTATGGAGGTCAATTTTCCTCTTATAAATATTGTTAGGAATTATGGGGACTACAGAAAAGACAGGAACCTATCAGGAGTCTTCTAAAAAAAAAGTTTTCCCTTGATTTAAGGAAACGGAATCTGATCTTCTACCCAGTTCTTGTAAGACAGGTTTTATGTTTGTAAATATAAACGTAGTCTTGTAAGTTACTAGCATCTTACAGCTAGAAAAAGGATTGTGTTTGAAGTCCTCTCTGCACTTCCAAATCATCTTATTTATACAAAAGCATTATCAAATCCTGTTAAATCTAACAAAATTTTTAATACTGTGTATAGCTAATTGTATACTTTATATGACCTTTTTGTATACTGAAAATGTTTTAAGGCTGTGTACCTAATCATACTGTTTTTCTTTGCAGTTGCAGTCAATGCAGGGTGTATGCCAAATGCATGTTTTCAGTTATTCTTCAGCTAACCTAATAAGCAAATTGTGTGCACTGAACATATACAGATATGCTGGATGCTCTAAAAGCATGCCATTATATGTAGTTTTTGCTATTAGGTTCTCTAGTGTGGGTCTAATAACTGGATCTCTAATGCCTGTATTTGTTCAAAACACTCAGGTCCCCAGGAAATTACTAAGGCCTAGCTTCATCAAAACAAATTTAATTTGTCGTGTCACTCCTGATAAACAATCTCTGTTCTACCTTTTCATCTTCTTTCCAGTCATAGACTTTCTGTCTTAAATCAGGAAGGTCAATGTGTTCAATCATTCTCAATTTACTATTTATTTTATTCATTAAACTTCTACAGTGCTGATGTGTGTATCTTTGTGTTTATAAGGCCTGCAATGAACTTGGACAAATCTGGATGGAATCTGGAGTGAGTGAAAATGCAGTGTCAGGACATATACAGCTCATCATACCTGGTGAATCCGCTTGTTTTGCGGTATGTGCAGCTCAGCTGAATTGCTGGTTTGTCTTTCTTATGAAATGGGACCTTTTTGTTTAAACTAAATTTCTTTATTTCCCCTCAGTGTGCTCCTCCACTTGTAGTTGCTGCAAATATCGATGAGAAAACATTAAAACGAGAAGGAGTTTGTGCAGCTAGTCTTCCTACAACTATGGGTGTTGTGGCAGGAATTCTCGTACAAAATGTTCTCAAGTAAGTGTCTGGGTTGGTCCTGTGCAACGCACAGCACCGTAAGAGAGAGAAACCTGAAGGAACCTTTCACAGTGATGGGTCTGGTTCTTTTTATGTGCTTGTGGCTTATGTCCTAAAGGTATTAGTATCATCAGACAGGGCTGATGCACACAGTGTTGGAATCATGTTTTGGAAGTGCTGTTTTCAGGAGAACTTTTTAGGGTCAAGGAAGTCTTTGGAGTTTTCCTACGAATTTTTCTTGCTCTGTGTACACACACATTTTTATTTATTTTTCTTATTTTGGTATTTAAAGCTCTTATTTAACATCATTGAGCAGCTGTAAACAAAAATATTAGAGGACTATGATCTTTGACATTCTTACATGGATGAAGAAGAAATAATTTATCTTGCAGTATTCATATTCTAGAAATATGAGGTGAATTTAAAAGGTACTGTCATGTGACTCCAGCTGCTAAGAACTTCAGGTACCAGCAGAGAAATTTTTTGAATGACTTTACACTTGTTTTCAGAATGATGCACCATCTTTCCCTAGCTTCTTTTTAGCAAAAACTTGCCAGCTTTGTTCAGCGTAATAAGCTTGTTTGAGCTTCTTCAATTGCCTGTTTAAACTTCAAAAATGCAGTAAAATACAAGCTTTTAATCATATTTGTGCTTCGAGAATAAGATCTTATTTAGACAAGTTTTAGCCTTAGCTTGCTTTTATCAGTTGTCCAGAAAATTCCAGTTTAAAAGAATAAAAATCATTTACAAGCGTACCTACGAACAACAAAGTTCCATTTTTCAGCTGTGCAGCAAGAGGCATTAAATAAAATTGCATCCCAGCAGATGTTTTTCTTTAATGAATAATGCAAACAATGCAGCTTAATTCAAATCTTTATTTTCATTGCAAGTATGACCCCACGTAAACAGCTTCTGATTAGTTAAAAACTCTGCCTTTGAAGTACAGGGCACCTGAGTGTTTCAAGCAATGAATTAAGGCACAGGAGAAAGCTGCTTACATATTGCTCTAGACGTATTTATTTCTAAGACACTGGCTCACATACTTACACCACAAGAGGACCAGGCTCTGTGTTGATGAAGTTATACTGTAAGGACCTGGTTTCTCTATTTGTGTTTCTAGGTATCTTTTAAATTTTGGTACTGTGAGTTATTATCTTGGTTACAACGCGATGCAGGATTTCTTTCCAACTATGGCAATGAAACCAAACCCACAATGCAGTGACCAAAACTGCAGGAAACAGCAGGAAGTTTATAAGGTAAAACTATTATTTTCTCTTTCTTAAGAACAAAGCAAGCTACAGATCTGTAGAAATAACCTTCAGCATTGCTCCAAATTTTCAGCAGCCTTGTCTTCAGATGATTGCATGTTTAGAAAAACATAGTAGTTAAAGATGTTCCCTTTAAGGTAAGTTTCACATCTTTGTCAGCAACATGGACGGTGGGATTAAGTGCGTCCTCAGCAAGCTTGCTGATGACACCAAGCTGTGTGGTGCAGTTGACACACTGGAGGGCAGGGATGTGCCATCCAGAGGGACCTGGGCAGGCCTGAGAGGTGCCTGAACTTCTCATGAAGTTCAGCAAGGCCAACTGCAAGGTCCTGTATCTGGGTTGGGGCTTGGAGTTAGGAGGTCTTTAAGGTACCTTCCAGCCTAAACTATTTGATGATTCTATGAGCATCTAAAAAGGTGCACGTAAAAGTTTGCATGCAGGTGTATCAGTTGTGGTTGGTTTTGTTATGTTTTTTTTTTTTTTTTTTTCCCCCGTAATAATTGCTCAATCTTTCTGGCAGTCATGTATTTTTGAGTGTTAATGGGCTTTTTTAATTTGTAGGTATTCTGCCTTTTTATGCTTAACAAGGTTTTAAATGGTGACTGTGTCTCTCAATCAAACCTAATATTTATGCTTTTTAATATTTAGGTAAATCAGACTGCTACATATTTTATGTGTTTTTTTCTTTCAGAAAAAAGTAGCTGCACAACCAAAAGAAGAAGTGACTGAGCAGGAAGAAGAAATAGTGCATGAGGACAATGACTGGGGTAGGTACTCGGAGACTAACTGAAGCTTGGTATTGGGAACATCACTTAAATTCTTTGTTTGGGGTGAACACACTGTAGACTTCTCCTACATTCTATTTTTGGAACTTACATTGTGTAATTACTGCTGACTTTGACAAGTTTTGACAGTAATGCTAAAACAACTTGTTCTAGTTTTAATATGATTAGCAAGTTTTCGTTCAACTATTTAAGTGTTTGAATAAAATATTTAGCTATTCTTACCTCTAAGTTAGGTATATGGAAGTGTTTCATATATTGTAAAGGGAAAACATAGCATTGATAATGGGAATTAAGTAGTTGAAATCAAAGGTCTTTACATTTTTTTTTCTATTTAATGCAAAGGGATCGAATTAGTATCAGAAATTTCAGAAGATGAGCTGAAGGCTGCTTCTGGTCCAGTACCTGATCTTCCTGAGGGAATTACTGTAGCATATACTATCCCAAACAAGGTAATATAGTTATTATTTACAAAGATGGTACTTTTATGAATAAGTATTACACATTAAATTTGTAAGACTAGCTACTGTGGTTATCCCTCAACCCTTAAAGTAACGCCTTAACTCCAGTAAAAGTAAACCTCAGCACATCCAACTGGTGTCTTCTGTGGTCCCGTTCTGTGTTTCTGTGAAATGTATTACTTTAAACATGGATGCTAGTGTGAATGTCGTTTTGAGGTGTCAGGAGTGAGTTTGGGGCGGCAGGGGGCAGGGAAGGCAAGGAAATAACTTTTCAGCTAATATTTTGACAACTAATATTTTAACAAATTTATCTTTTTAAAAGTACGTGTAGTCAAAGTGCAATTAGTACACCTGGGGAACAAAGAATGTCTCCGTTTTGCAGCCAGAATACTCAAACTTCCAGTCAGAATAGAGCTTACACTTTGTAGACCAGATTGCTGTAAATCAGTTGAGTGCTGTAATTTGAGTGCTTAGTTTTGGGGAAGTGTGGCATACCTGCAGTAAAGCTTACTTTGCTTGTGGAGGATATTTTGTGTGCTACTTCTGTTGCTGACCTCTTTTTCCTGTTACTGCTAGGAAGAGAATCCAGTAGCTGAAGAAACAGTGACTGAATCTGAAGAAAGCCTGGAAGAACTCATGGCCAAAATGCGAAACCTGTAGCCAAACAAATACTAACTACAAACCTGGGAGTTTGGATTGACATCAAATCTTGAATGGACTTTTTTCTTCTCCATTGAAGCTTATCTTTACATATCTGATTAAATGGAACTGTTACAGAGTGGGAAGCAGACGGGCTTAACCTTGTTTATGTTCTGTTGTATATTCTCATCCTTAACGTACAGAGTTGTGCTACTGTAAGTTTTAGTTTCTCAGCATTGCTGAGCGCAGGTAATTAATGGAAATATAGAGAGGGATAAATTAATGGAAGTATGCATAGCATGTTGTCTGCAGTATCGGTATAAAAACACGGTTTAGGACACATGAAAGATGAAATCTGCTGGCTGAAGTAGATAGAGTAGGTCAAGAGCAGCTGACAGCGCCTCACTCATATTGCTGTTTCTGTTTATCCATGCATTTGTACTAGTCATTCACTGGACTTTGACAGAGCTTTTGCATGGATTGTGCTGTGGGTATGTTTAGTGAGTAAATTGATCTTTTCAGCCTTTTCATCAGCCTTAACTTAATTTGCCTGGTTTTGTCACTTCTTACTACTGCTTGTTCATAGTTAGCTGCCTGTATGTGATAATGCTTTCAGTATGTTGCAACCTAAGTCTTCTGTTGGTAGATAGTTTAGCTGGCAGACTGGATATTAGCATGACCTTACTTCAGCTGGCAGACGTTTTTCATGGCAAAATAGGTAGGAATTCCAAGTAACACTGGAATGTACAGGAGACTTTCTCTCTGAAAATCAAAATTTTGGGGGTTTTGTTGGTTTCTAAGAGATTAGCTATAATTCTGATCTACCCCCATTTGGGGGTGTATTTAAATCTGAGTTTACATAGGAAAGCTTCTATAGTTAGATGCTCTAAACATATAGTGTTGCAAATGTCTGAGTAGCTGAGTTACTGTATTTGTCTTGTAAATAATGTTAATACAGGAGTATTAACTTTTAAATTATCCTGTGTTAAACTGACCTGTAAGTGTACACAGTATGTAGTGCCAGTATCCTACAGACCTGGAAATACCAACTTCAAATGTTTTAATTGTTCTGGGTGTCTGATCTAGAACGTCATCACTGTTCAGATGTAGTTTAGAATGTAGGTTGTAGCATCTGCAATGTGATACAAGTATTTCTAATTTGTGCTGTTCAAAAACCTTTTTACAGCCTGGTGCAGCTAACACAGAACTAGCTGATACATGTTAGTAGGCTTATCCAACCAACACGTAAAAAGAGGAATATTTTGGAGGTGCTTCTGGTTCTTAGGGTAGCTGAATGATATTTAAAAATTTGTTTCTGATTTCTAAGCAACCGTAACAGGCTTCAGAATGCATCTCCTCCATAGCTAATGCTAGATTATATTATTTAAACAAAAATCATCTTTGAAGTTGGTGAGGGTTTTTTTTTGTTCTTCTGTAAAATGGAAGGCGGTTTGTGGATTGAGTTCAGTTTTGGAGAAAACATGTAAGAAATGAATTGTAACGAAGAAAGGGAAACAAAATGAGATAGTTTAAAAGGTACATACATGAATCAGTGTCATTAAGTCTATATTAGCATGATCTGAGTGTCAATTTAAGTGTTACATTTCTTTGTGAGAAACTACCGTTCTGTTGGGAACAGTCAAAGTGAGGCACATGCTTGATGCTGAAGATTGAGACAACCAAATGGTTGACTCATTTCTACAACAGCTTAGTTAAACTAGACTCAACTAGTTGACAACTTTACAAGAGGCAACTGTTTTCCATTTTACTTCATGTAGTACATTTTCATACGCACAGAGTATGCAAAATGTGTTTTTTTGTTAATTTCAGATATTCAATCTGCATATACAAGAAAGATCTGAAGTATAAACACTTTGAGAAGACGGATTGTGTCAATAGTTAGAAGTATTTAGAAATAACATCAGAGCAAACAACAAAAAAAGCAGCTTTAGCAGCTTTAACAATCTTTTTCCAATTAAAGAGATATTTACAAGTATAATCTATTCCGCCCATAAAATCTAATGGACAATTTATGACTTTTGTTATGAACTAAGAAATCAGGCATATTGCAGTGTTTTTCTCCAGCTTTGTTTTTTGGCAATCTTTTAAACAATGCTCTAATTTTTTACAGTGCATCATGAATGTTACTGAGATGATACATATGATTAAAGCTCTATTGAAATTGAAGACTTTCTGCTTTGAGGTGTTCAAGCATTAAATAAATTACTCTTTATCATTTTGTTTCCTCAGAGGAAGCATTTTCAGTGAACACAGATGGATTTGACAGCAGCTTCACTTGTATGTAATAATATATTGAGATATATTTGCTTCCAAGGGAAACCAATTATTTTTGCAAAAGTCTTTTGAATGTAAATTTACTTAAAGCTGAAATTACACTGCAGGTAAAACTTGGGGTAAAACAGGATTTTGACTTTTTCAAAGTTATTAGAACTTTAGAAACAACTTTAAAAGCTTCTGAAAAAGGTTGTTGAAATAAAAACCACATAAATGTACTAAGCCAGGCTATTACAACATAGAAGTAAGAACTACCCTATAAAGTACATACCATTGGTTTAATTTATCTTGTTACAATCCTGGTTCTTAGGATAAGAGGTATCAAATCCATATGGTTTTGGTATTAACTGTAAGTTGAGCAAGTACCTTACGTGCATATTTGTATACAATGGAAGAAATTGACATCGTACCATACAGTCTGCAAAGTTAACAGGGAAGGATTTCAAGCTTAAATTGTTTCCCTGTCATTCATGAGGTCAGTCTTAAGTCCCAAAATAGCATTCTGTCCCACAAAAAATAGGTTTTCCTAATAATTTTGTCTAAAAAAGTAGCAATAGAAGCTGCCTTTTCTTTGAGGAGGTTTATATCACCTTTGTCCGGGTTCCAGGAAGGTGTTTGGTGATAATGCACTTTTTATACTGAACGTATCTCCACTTGATGAGTGTCGAGAAGTTGCTTTTCCACCTATCAACAAAGTCTCTGCTTCTTTTATTTCCATAGCTCTCTTGTAAAGTTCAGCTGCCTTCTCAAAATCTCCCCCTTCATAGCTTGGGAGAAGAGAAAAACAAAGTTGAAATAAACACATAAAACAAGTCTCACCCTTCATTTAAACTGAAATGCACACCATGCAATCAGCAAGGGTAATTAAGCCTCTACTTTCCTAATAAATACACAGGTCCATATGTTTCATTTTATCCACGGACTTGTATAGTAATTTGATTTTATAGGGCGAGAGCATATCATCTTACCTTAGCACAGCCAAGTTTTTCAGAGTTTCCCCTACACGAGGATGCATGTGGCCAAAGCTGTCTTCATAAATTTTTAATGCGCGTTCATAAAGAGGTAAAGCTTCAGTCTGCTTTTTCTTTGGGTAGTAAGAAGTTGTTTGTTACAAAAGTACAGTATATTTTCTAATCTTTTTCCCCCTACAAAAGCATCAACACATCCTAGATACAAATTCATGCATATTCAACCGAACAGCTTCTTTGTGTTCTGGATGGTGATGGCAGATGAGAAGTATGGTTCAGACTGTCAAAGCCACCGGCATTCACTTGCAAATCCCATTCCCGTTAGCCTGTTCACATTTAGGGTCTGGTTTTCCTAGGCAATTTTGAAAATCTCAGTCTACATACCATAGAATTCTTAGTTACCACATGCTCTTTAATTTTATCTGAAGCAGCTTTAATTACTGCTTAAAATCAGATACGCAGATTGCAGAAATAGAGAAAACAAGAAGCCGGTTGCTCCTATTGACACTAAGTAAGGAATTTGGTAACAGGTCGATTGCCTTTCTTTCAAATCTCCTATTAGTTGTAGACAAGAATGTCAACTGTTAGAGCTTTCTCAGATTTTTAGTTACGCAGAATCACAGCTGCTCAAGGTGAGCACTGAATATGTCATACATGGACATAAATTTCACAGGATTATGTTACCCTCTGAGTCAGTGGTGGAGCTGCTTTCCATTGTGCAGCATGAATTCCAGTATCTCTGCTGTATTCTAGCTATACTCTTATAAAGCATGTGAGCATCCTGAATAATCTCAAGAGCATCGTTCCAATCGTGCTCGTGTAGTATCAGTAACAGCAGTTATCTATTCCCTGCACACGCTTTGCTTGTCAAACATCCTTCAATTTTTTATAATGGATCCTAAGCATTTGTAGGTCCTATAAGGAGTTCTCCTTAAAATGTGATTAAGTTACTTTGGTATCGTTTAGGTGCAAGTCATAAAAAAGTCTAAGATGGGAATAAGAAACATGTAAGACACAAAGAACTTACCATCTGACAATAAAGAACAGCCAGATTCACCAAAGCAGTCGCTACACTAGGGTGTTTGGGGCCAAATGATTTCTGTCGAATTTCAACAGCTAGTTCATACAGAGGAACAGCCTTGTCAAGTTTTCCCTGCAAACAACATGAAAAAAAATAAATAAATGTGGTTGTCTTAGTGTATCAAAATGATGATGGTAAAGTCTTTTTTAAACAAAAAGGTTGGAGAAACTGCAACTGTTTCCAGAATAAGGGTTAACTTTGGTCAATTCATAGTTACATTCTGCACAGATTATTTACTGTGAATATTTATTGGGACTTTCCAAAATACTTTCTAAAATGCTGAGCATACTCAACTCCCAGTTAGTGTGTTTCACAGCTATGTCTCTTTCTTCCTTTTTTAAATTTCATTTTCCTTTCACAAGTGTCTCGTTCAGAAGACTGTTAAAAAGAATTTTCAGTTGTACTTTTATCCAAGTAATTTTCACCATTTGCACCTTCATCCTGCCCTAAATGAGAGCAGAGAGCTTATGCTTAGACATAAATTGCTGAAATTTACTGATGATATGGGAATGGTAACGTAACTGCCTTAACTTTGATAAGTAGTGTCTGCACCATGGTTTTTGGAATAGCTGCAGTGCTTAATCCAGTTTCAAGTACATGACACTTCCCATTCATCACACTGAGACCTTGGTTTCTAGCCTGATTTCTCTAAAATTCTCCTATCATATTCCAACTAGTGTTCATGGAATTATTTTTTCCAGCAAATATGTTTTCCTTGCAATTTGAATCTGCACACATATTAACCAGCTATACTTGAGAAGTGTGCTGAGGTTTTTATTAGTGGAATGGGAATTCTCATATTTAACAGCAATGACACATTTAATACTGCAAACTTTCATCGTATGTTTCATTGTAATTGCAAAATTCAAATCCAACTTTCTCAATTTCTTCAAAGCATCACCATGCCAAAGTCTAAAGATTGTCAGTAATTCATCTGGAAAAAATACTTATCTATAAATAATTGTAATTTTCTATATCTGATTCTTGTCCCTATTCTTCCTCTACTCTTCCTGTGTCACTAGTTCACCATGAATTTTAATTTATGCTCATTCAAACTAGAAAAGAGCTGGTAGATCTGCATATTGAGTATTTTTGCAGTTTCTAGCAGCATCAAAATTCTAAGCTGAAGTGAGCAGAGAACATGGAATCCAAAGCCATCTCATGCACATATTCATAAAACATTCATAAAAAATGATGAAGCATGGAGTTTAGACTACTGTTACTGCACAAAGTGTATTTAGCAGGGAAGTAACTCTCATGTTTCACTGAATCAACGTAAGCTAGAAGTGGCTTGGTCATGCAGCTTATTTGGAAAGTACAGTCTCCCTCATGAGCCTCAAGTAAAGCACTATCTCTATCATGAGCCTTCAAGTTATTCTCAGTTTTACCGTAAAGACCAAGGTCATGATGTTAAAAAACAAAAACAAAAGAAGCCACCACTATTCCTACACCCCAAGACATGATTTTCCCATCAAGTCACATCTCATTAAACTCTTGTAAATGGACATCATGTACCAGACAGTAGAGAACTCAAATACAGCTGGCAAGAGCTTCTCCAACTGCAACAGCGGCACTAGCTTTTAACCAGATCAGAAGTGCTCCTTCACGGTGAATACCGAGCATGCAGGACACTGAGGGCACTACTCATAAACAGCTTACCTTAAAGCAAAGTGTGTCCTGAAAACACTACAGGGCTTTTTGGAAGCAGACCTAGGCCATTAGACTGCGTCTTTTGTGCATGTGTGGACATTGATGGCTGACAAAACCCATGGCCCACTCCTTTTGGACTGAAGATTGTAACACTGCAAGGCATTAGCCATTTTAGGCGATGTGTAAAGGTAACAGGGTTGTGCTTACCAGCTTTTTGTACAGCACTGCCAGGTGTTTCACTGTATAAGCCAAAGAGGGATGATCTGGAGCCAGTGCTCTCCTCCTGATGTCTAAAGCTTTTTCGTAGAGTTCCTCTGCCTTGTCATAGTGCTTCTTCTCGTTGTACAAGGCTGCCAGATTGTTCAAAGACTGCGCGCAGTCTGGGTGGTCAGGTCCCAGGACTCTTTCTCTCATTTCCAAGGAGCGCTTCAGAAAAAGCTCTGCTGTCCTACAAAGCACATTTGTTCAACAGTATTTTAAACCTGATAACATCTGCACAGGCTAAAGTGAGTTTGAAATAGAACAAACTCAAGCCTCGGAAATTGCAGAAATACTGACATCTGGCAACAGACTTTCTCTTCTGGATAAGCAAATGACAGATCAGCATTTCATTTAAGCAGCGAGGAACAATAAATCCCAGCCACAGCACTGCCACGCAGGCTAACCATAAGAATGACGGACAGAGATAATTAATATATTCCAGTGTAGTACTGGAGTGCCCCTGTACAGGGCTGAAAAACCAGTCTAGCAGATTTCAGTAAACATTACGCTAACCCCATGGCTGCTCATTTCTTTAATTCAAGCTATATCTTCTGTGCAGATCCTCATAGCAGTTCAGTACTTCCACAGATAAAGCAATAGTGGAACGTTAGGTAAAGGTTCAAACCCATCACACATTTTTCAAGTAACTGAAAAGAATATAATACATATTACAGGGTTCAGCAGGTAGTTTTCATGCCAAAGGGGGAAAAGCCTGGAACATGCTTGATGTGATGATTAGATGATCACATGTATCGTATGTGATAAGATAGATTCTCATAATAGAAACTGCCTAGAAGTGACAGAGTGGAAAAGACACTCTCTAATGTCACCATTCAAGTGTTTTCCTATCAAAAGCACACATTTCGTCTCACTAGTACAGTATGCTACTATTCCATTATGGATTTGCAGCAGTTCCCCAACAATGGCTGACTCCCACATAATCCTGGCAGTATCCATCACAACCAGGTAGTTTGTCATCCTGACAAACACACAACTTTGTGTGACTCTATTCCCAGCGGGTTAGTTTAGTAAATCAGAAAAATCCATTTCACATTAGAGAGGAAAAGACCTTACATAGAACCGTACATTCAATTCTGAAGCTCTTACACAAGTGTCAGAAGGTGTTCTCTCTATGTAAGGACTAGAGGATGAAGTGTGATACACAGCAACTGCTAGTGGCACACCCTTCTGCCACTGATTTCCCTCTAACTGTACTAAATGATTGAAAAATTCAGTCTTGGACTTGCTGTGATTCAGAACAGACACACAATAGCTATCAAAATGACTTAAACCTACACTAGAACAAGGACGGTACTTTCACTTACCCACGAAACAGTGGGAATATGTTTACTCTAAAAGTAGGTTGTGTTGGACAGGAACTACATATGAGCAGTGTGGAATATAAAATGATCCTGTATGAGACAAGATAGAGTGCTCCTCTATGATCAGTCACTTCGTGTGACTTCATGAACGTAAACTGACAAAAACAAACACACATTTCCAACAGCTGTTAAAAACAGCCTTCACTGTAAAAACAGAGCATTTAAAGGACATGCAGATCCCAAATTACAATATACTGTTTGTAGTTTTCCAACAACTACTGGTAACTTAAACACCAGATACAGGAAGAACATAAGAACACTTCCAGAAGTTACTCTGTGCTTTTTTGCTGTGCACTTTCTTCCTTTCCTGGAAAGATTCAGTTCAGGAGAGGAGGACATAAGGTGACTTGGAATTCACTTACAACACCCCCTTATAGACTACTTTGTGGACAGAAGAAGCTGGTGAGAAGAATCACTAACCATGCAATCAGAACTGCTCTGCACCTTTTATTCCCCTTCTTCAACACCCCTGCTTACCTGTACCTGCTTTTAGAGCACCTTCATGCTGCTCTGTCATCTTTTGCCCTGAAAAGGCCTGCAGAGTAAGAGTCTGAGGATAACATCTACAGTGAATAAATGCTTAACTCATGATTTCTTGTAATACTGGCAACTTAAGTGGTGTGAAACACCAGCAATCCTGATGTTCAAGGATGACTGTTACAAAGGAGGGTGACAAGATAGTGAAGCTGAGTAGAATAGGGCATACATTTTGAGACATAACTGATATTTGCAACTAAGGCTAAATTTAACAGTGAAACACCAATTCTGAATGCAGGAAATGCACCAAGTTGTTAATACACGCTAATAGCATCAACTCGAGAAAATATGAGTGAAATTCACAGTAAACAAAAACAGTAAAATGAGTCAGGGACACCAGCATAAAGTGTATTTGATCCTGTCTCTACATTTAATGCTAGTTCTCCATGCTTTGTTTTCACGTATGATACCTGAGAACACTCAGCAGATGTGTCACAATGAATACAACTTACTCAAGATTATTCTGCAGGTAATAGAGGACTCCAAGTTCATTGAGGGTTCGAGCATTATCTGGCGTATCCTTGCCTAATGTGAGCTCTTCCAATTGCAGGGCTCTTTGACGCAGGAGAGCAAAGCCACACTACAGCAAAACACAACGTAAATCAGCCAATCACCATTACTTTCAAAGCATGTTACTGAAGACAGAAAAACAGAAGACAAGTTTGTGCCAAAGGAAGATGATAATCCTACTTAATTCCTGCTCTCAAGTTTATAAACTCAAAGCAAAAATCAAGCAAGTCTCCTATCCTAAATGATACTATAAAGTATAACTCTAGGCTTCACATGGATCTTTGTAAAACAGGCTGTCAAGCTAATGCTTACATGCAAAAGATGTGCAAAAGATGCTGCCTTTGTTACACACTCTGCTTTGTCTTGATATTTGCAGTCTTAACAGAAATGTTTTTGCAGCAGTGCTCATTACAAAAATGGTAAAAATCCTTGTGATTCACAGTCCTTTGTATTTAAGCATTGAGGAAATAGCAACATTTTTATGGCTTTTCATAATGTTCATTCAAGCTACAACTAGAGTTCTGGGGTCACTAGCTGAACTCCTATAGTAGAGGGACTACATGACAAGCAAACCCTTAGTTCAAGAATTACCAGAAAAACTCTGTACATGAAAAACATAGGAAAAACAAAAAAAAAGGGGGGGGGAAATCTCAGCATGGCACGTAATACTGTTACTGGGATTATCCACTGCAGTAAGGATTGCATTCAATAGTATTTGTAGGAGAAAGTCCTTGGTTATCTCCATGGAACTCCTTTTTCCGTTGTCATTTTGACAGCTAATTGTATCATTAATTCTGCACTCCCAAACTGTGTATACACTTATTTCTTTTCTACCTCTCAACTCCTTATCAGTTGCCCTGATTTAATCTCCACTCCAGCAGAATTTAAAGGGCAGTTACCAAAGCAGCTGCTAAGCCACTTCATTAGCTATGCCCTCAATTATCAAAAACATTTAAGAATCAGATTTGTCAGCTCTGCACACACACTATCATCTTTTTAACAAAGCCACAACATTCACAAAAACATTTCCTTACCAGACTGCCTTTCCGCCTTGCTGCTTTCTGGCGTATTTTGAAGGACTTTTTCCTCAACTGCTCAGCTTGTTCATATCTGAAAACAGTTATTTACTGTGTTAGAAGAATGCCAAGTGTAGCTGTGTATTCTGGAAAGCTTCTAAGTTACTTAAGCATACAAATCTGAAGAGAATTTAAGAATCTTGCAGGGGGGGGGGGGGGGAAACACACTTTTTGTCCAAGATAAAGAATACCCAAAATGCTTGGGGCCAGACAATCATAGGATCACAGAATAGTTTGGGTTGGAAGGGACCTTAAAGATCATCCAGTTCCAAGCCCCCTGCCATAGGCAGGGATGCCACCCACCAGACCACGTTGCCCAGGCCCCATCCAACCTGGCCTTGAACACCTCCAGGGATGGGGCATCCACAGCTTCTCTGGGCAACGCGTGCCAGTGCCTCACCACCCTGAGCGAAGGATTTCCTCCTAACCTCTAATCTAAATCTCCCCTCTTTTAGTTTAAAACCATTACTACTTGTCCTGTCATTACCTGGTTGAGCAAAAAGTTGCTTTCTATCTTTTTATAAGCCCCCTTTAAGCACTGAAAAGCTGCAATGAGGTCATCCCGGAGCCTTCTCTTTAGGCTGAACATGCCCAGCTCTCTCAGCCCATCTTCATAGCAGAGGTGCTCCAGCCCTCTGATTATCCTCATGGCCCTCCTCTGGACCTGCTCTAAAAGCCCTGTGTCCTTCTTGTGCTGGGAGTCATAGATCTGGAGGCAGGAGTCTGAGGCCTCACAAGGGCAGAGCAGAGGGGCACAATCCCCTCCCTTTCCCTGCTGGCCACTCCTCTGCTGATGCATCCCAGGATGCAGTTGGCCACCTGGGCTGCAAGCACACCCTGCTGGCTCATGTTGAACTTTTGATCCACCAGAACACCCAAGTCCTTCTCTGCAGGGCTGCTCTCAGTGAGTTCTTCTGCCATTCTGTCCTCATGTCTGGGATTGCCCAAACCCAGGTGCAGCACCTTGCACTTGGTGTTGTTGAACCCCATTAGGTTCACACAGGCCCATTTCTCCAGCTTGTCCACGTCCCTTTGGATGGCACCCCTTCCTTCTGGTGTTTCAACCGACCACTCATCACCGGCCTCCACCTGGCCATAGAGCCACTGACTACCATTCTCTGGGTGCAGCCTTCAAGCCAATTCCTTATCCACTGAATGGACCACCCTTCAAATCTGTATCTCTCCAATCTCCAGAAGTCCAAGTAGATGGCATGGATCAGTATTCCCTTGTCAACTGATGCAGTTACTCCACCCTAGAAGACCACCAGACTGGTCAGGCACAATTTGCCCTTGGTGAAGCCATGCTGGCTGTCCCAGATCACCTCCTTGTCTTGCCTGTGCCTTGACATTGACTCCGGGAGGATCTGTTCCATGATCTTCCCAGACACAGAGGTGAGGCTCACCGGTCTGCAGTTCCCCAGGTCCTCCTTTCTACCCTTTTTAAAAATGGCAGCCATGTTTCCCTTTTTCCAGTCACCAGGGACTTTGCCTGACTGCCAGGACATTTCAAATACATTGGAGAGAGGCTTGGCAACCCCATCAGCCAGTGCCCTCAGGACCCTGGGATGTCATTGGGCCCCATAGACTTTTACCTGTTCAGTTTCATCAGAACCTGCTCCTCCTTCACCTCTAACTTTTTAGTTTGTTGAAATACTAAGCACAAAAGTTGGCCCTTACTGGGTGGCCTGCTACAAGAATACAGAGGGGATGCTCACTTTTGCATTGGGCATAATGAAACTCTAAAAAAGAACTACAGAAACAGTATGGCTTCAGGAAGCAAATCTGTTAAGTTACTTCTATGTGAAAGAAAACCACCACTGTAGTCAATCTTACTTGTTCTGCTTTTGGTACAAGGTGGCAAGTGCATCAAGTTCACGTGCTACCCGAGGATGTTCAGCTCCATAAGCATTTTCTGAGATTTCCAGTGCCTGCTTATACAACTGTTCAGCATTCCCAAACTTCTTCCACTGAACATAAACTCCTGCTAGCTGGTGAAGTGACTGTGCCACCCTTGGGTGGTCTGGATCCAGTGCAGTCTCTCGAATTTCCAGAGACCGCTGCAAAGGAGCTACAGCCTGTAACAACAAAGTTCAGGATATGGTGACAGCAGGTAACATCCCACATGTTACAATAATTTGACAGCTGAAACAGAAAGCACACACTAAGCTCTGCTTAATTTGCCTCCTTGCTGTTACCAGTCTCTAAATGTACTCACCTGACTGAGAAGACCTAGGTCCTTAAGAAACCGTCCCAGAGTCTCATAAAGATCAGCCAGGCAGATCATACTTTCCTCTCCCTCACAGCTTTTTTCATATTCTTTCAGAGAGTCAAAATACTCAGCTGCCATAGAGCTCTTATCTTTCCCAACCAGCTGCCAGTAACTCAGCAATTCTGCAAAATGTCCCCTGTTTTAACAAGGAAAGAAGAAGCTCATCTTATCTCTGACACCTCTCTATTCAAACTGATGCTATGTTAGAAGAATAGGGCCATATGCATGATTTTTTTTTTCTTTCTGCCATGGAGTGTCTACAGAGACAATCCATGGAGACTGCTGCAGTTCAACAGCGGTATTTACGCCTTTACCAAACCCCCAGTTGTAAGAGAAAAGAAAAATATACATGATTTATATAGCAACAGGGTCACCAGTGCATTACAATTTCAGGCTCTACTACTGAAGGTCCTTTGATCTTGATCTATCATTTTCTGATTTATATTTTCAAATAAATAATTATTCACCTGCTTGACAAAAACAAACAACAACAACAACCCTCTGAAATGTTTATACCCGCCAAAACAGTGGCCACCTTTGTACCTTTTGTAAAGGTTCTGGGATACAAAGAGGTTCAAAAGACAGTTGTGTAGCTTTTGCTTGTCACCCTGCTGTTGGAAGAGCCAGGGAAGTTCATCTGCACTTCTCCAGGTCACTCGGTCTCGACTATTGAAAGAAAAGCCATAAAAGTAAGAACTCTGAGAGTCCAAATACTACTAATCAATTTGACGTGAAAACTAGGCAAGTATACAGTTGCTATACCTGAATAACTAAACAGACAGACTACTATGAGACTTATGCACTCTGTTTTCTCACATCGTCATGTATATTCATCTCAGAGAGCCCTGGAAATCCCCAGTACCCCACTGGAAGCTTGTCCTCCCTCCCACATGGGCTAATCTGTGACAACCAGAAGAGTTGCAGCCCTGAAACACTGTCCCTTTGTGCCTCCTTTCCCCAGCACGCTGTAGCCCTGTTGGCTTTCTGTTACCCAACAGTGCATGCTCTGAGATGCAGTAAACAGTAGCCCACAGTTGGGACACACTAACGTAGGGCTGTAAATGAAAATCTGTTTTCAAGATGGACATGAACTTGTAAGCCTTTCAGCTTATTGCTTGCTAAATAAAAGGCAGGCTCTTGTCTCAAGTTCCAAGCAACCTCAAATTTCTCAGCATTTGTTAGGAGTTAAAAATCTACATGGGGTCCGCTACCACAAAATAAATGATCTATTGTAAGTTCATGTCCTAGCTTATCACATGATAACTTCTTTGCATGCCTACTCCCCAGTACAGTCCTCAATCTGTTCTAAGATTAAAAAGCAATAGATCAACAATAAACTGGTCAAATGACAATTAGGGTATTGTAAGGTTCTACTGCCGTGATAATTTACTAAACTGAGTAAGAAGTACATAAAGGAAACAAAAATACCCATGAGGCATAAAGCCTGCAGTTTAGCACATCTTGAGGAATTATGACTCACCTTAGCTGCATGGTGAAATAGTCCACTAGTTTTTGTCTATAGGCAGAAATAACATTTTCACCTTCTTCCATGTACTCTAATCGCACCATCTCCCAAGCCTGAAAGGGAATATCATTGAGAGAAAGAGAATGCATTCCATTTGTTTAGCAAGTCACCCTTATTAAGTCAGATAACACACAGGGAGCTATGCAAGATTATTTTTCTTTTTTAATCACAGGAGTCTCATGTTATAATAAAAATCTTTCAATGCCAAAAGCGGTACAAACATTGTCTTATGTTATACCAAAGCTCTGGTTATTCAGGTAACATTCCCTCCCTCAATTCAGCTTGTTTTTATGGAACTAGTGTTTTCCAGGAGGCCTTGAGTTAACATCTGATAGGTTGGAAGTTTCTGAAGGCTTGAAATGCCAGGTTTTCAGCTGCTGAACAATACTGACTAATAATGGTAACACAGCTGTAGTAGTTTTCAAGGTGATTCTAACATCAGTCCAGAAGTTAAGGAAAACAGATGAGCAAACACAGATGAAAGGCTACCTAGTTAATAACAGAACTTATCTTAAGAACAGAAGGGACTTGGGGTGTAATAAGGCAAGGATCTTAAGCAACTTCTCAGATAGAAAGGGAAAATGAACTCTGAATGTAATCAGGTGTGAAGCTGGGTGAACAGAAACAGATTGAAAAGCCTCCCACATTTACCATAATATGGTCAAGAGCAGAAACTGTACAAAGCTTTTGCATTGGTGGAGTTGCACTTGCACGTGTTTAGAATTAAAAAAATTACCTGGAGATGCTGGAACTTTAGCAAACCACAGCCATATGTCAGCAAACACATTTTGTGCAGGCTGTGAACAAGCAAGGCTAACACTGCAGAAGACAATTCAGGATAAAGTTCCATCAGCTCTGATTCACTTACACCATTGTGGCTTACACCGATGACACACAGTATCTGTGGTAAAGCAGAAAAAATAGCTTACACAATTAGTTAGCAATATTTGCTGCAGATCTCAGATTACTGAAATCCAAAGAAAAATGTTGTACATTACCATCTATAACTTTAACTTTATATGGCAAGGAAAAAAAAAATATATATAAACCCTTTCCCTCTTCTATCCTCAGAGAAAAATCCTTGGTGCTACTAGTTTAATATTCTAACAGATAAAGCACAAGTGGGACAAATAACTGACATCTGGGACAAATGGTTCCGTAGATCTTCCTCTAAAACACTTTGGAGAAAAGGTAACTCCATTACCATAAAAGGCTTCAATCCAAGTAAAATATGCTCAAGGTCCCATGCTGACAGCACCAAAGAACTTCTTGCAATTGTTGAATATCATGTCAATATCAAAAAATATTCCACTAAACAGGGAAATTCTGCAGAAGCAGGAAGAGGAATCAAAACTCTAATAATCTGTGCCCTATATTCACAAGATACCATGTTTTGATAAGATTTACTATTCTTAATGCTATTTACTATTCTTAATCACGGGTTCAGGGGACCAAACAAAGCGCTGATTCTACATCACATCGTAGTGGAGAAGTTCTGTTTTGTTCTGTGAGGTAATGAGTTAGTTTAAATTTAACACAGAGAAGTCAGATGTTCTGTACTCATGCAATACATAAAATTAGATTAATACAATTTCCTGTCTGTAATTAATAATGGCATAACCTCTGAATCATACGTATGAACTAATATGAATCAGTATTTGCTTTTAATATAAGAAAAACTCTTTACAGGAAAGAATATGTATTTCCTGTAGAAATAATTCTCTGCTTACCTCTCTCAAAAGACCTTTCTCCTTATCACTCTGCAATGATTCTTGAATTGATCTCAGAACAAGCCTGTACAGGGACACTGTGTCTTGGCATTGGAAACACTGTTGAAGGGTTTCATCGATATTTCCTGTACTTCCGACACTGAGCAGACGGACAAAAAGGACGTGGTTTAGCATATTACATTTCACTGAGCACCATGAACTGAAACTATCAAAGAGCTCTACATCAAAAATGCTCCAAATTTCCTACTGGGTTTATAAGTTACACAGCACCAGGCAAGATTAAGACCAAAAGAGGTGAATTTCTTAAGCCACGTGCCATCATATTCTCTGATTTTTCTAAATAACTGCAACGTTTTTATTTTCAAGAAGAAGTATGTTGCAGCGTTCTTTCTTCCAGAATGAGCACGGAGTAAGAACATCAGGTTGGATAAAGATAAAACCTCACGTTGCTGTTTCACCTAATGCATTTACAAAGCATGTTTTCATGAGCAATTGAGCATTCTAGAACATAAAACAGAAACAAAAACAAAAAAAAAAAAAAAGAAAATCACACACAGCAAATTATCATCTTCTGGGAGTCTCTAAATTAGAAACAGAGCTTTCTCAACATGATGAAGTCTAGGTTAATACTAAGCCAATGCACTTACAAGTATTCTGTTGCACAAGAGGGAAGATTAATTTTCTCCACAGCAGAAATTACACAGCAAAATACCATATGCAGGATGTTAAACCAAACAATTGCTGAACTCCCTTTCAGCCCTAAAATTTATGAGGCAAACTATCTGGAACATCAGTAAATACAGCAGACCTGAATTAAACCATTTAATGAAACAATACCAACATTCTCCAAATGCCACTAAAAAGCATTTAAGTAACTGATATATTTAGAAAGCAAAATAATAGAAAAATAGAAGAAAAACAGAAGAGCTGAAGTCAGAATGATACAGTCAGCTATCTGAATTCACTTCTTATCAAAATGGCAGAGATTATTTACTCTCTGATCTTGCCTATTGCATTCCCCAGTCAGTAAAGGGGTAAACTTCATACACTCACTGTTCTGCTGTCTTTTCTTAACAGGATTCACTCTATATTAAATTAACATATTCCAAAATGCTAGCAAATCTACTTTCAACCTTCTAAGCTAGTGATGAGCATGACTGCAGAAGCATCTGTACCTACCAAGCAATGGTTTTGCCCAAAAGAGTGACATACAAAGCATTGCAAGTTGTGGCAGAACGACAATGTCTCTCAAGCTTCTTCTCCTACAAGATTTTAAACAAAATCTGTGAGATAAGATAAAATTAACCACTTTGATATGAAGTTCAAGTTCACCATTTGACAAGAAAATAGAAGTTTTAGATATGCTTCTATCTGTTAAATCTGAAGAGTATGACATGAAACTAGTGCACAAAATACTTTGTGGTTTACTAGGCATAATACAAGCTAAAGTTTCCCTTCCAATTTAGGAGTAAAAGAGTTAGCATCTATTCATTATATCTTTAAAGACAAGAACTACCATACAGCATTAGTTTTCAAGGCAACGAGGTAAAATACTTTTCCGCCAATTTATTATATTATTATGCAATACTAAACCTTTTATGATTCTAAAATGAAAATAGTATGTTTACAGCGATGTGTGACTGTACAGTTTTCCTGTTAATAATTTACACACTTCCACCTGTGCTTCATAGCTATGATCCACAAAGCAAAAAAAAATAAAAAAATAAAAAAATAAAATACTCAAGATGTATGCTGAATAGTACTATTTAGTTAATTAAACAGAATACTTTCTCCTGGCAGCTGTACTTATTTCATCTTCCCATGTTTTTGTTAAAAGTTATACTAGTTAGGTACTCCAGAAGAACTACAAAAGACATACCTGCTCTTTAGTCAATTTAACATTTGCAGAATTACATTCTGCACTAATGAGAGATTTAACATCTTTGGAATTCAATGGATCAAGGTGAAGAGTGGGCCACAACCTTTGGTAAAAGAGAACAAAATTATATTCAGCCCTTATTACATAGCACACAAAAGGAGAAGAAAAAAAATGCCATCAAAGTTCTATGGCTTTTTAAAGACTGATATCAAACCAGTAATTGAACTTATTCCCTGCTACTAAGAAATTCTAGTCATCGTAAGCCAAATTTCAACTTTTAGTGTTATTCTGGATCTACATCACAGTATTGCACTTCTTGATGTGCATGTGATCTGCATTTACTATCTTCTCGCATACAGTCATATGGATAGGTCCATCAGAGTAAAACAAAAATCTGGTTTCACAACAGGTAAAACCTGCAGCTGCAACAGAGAAACTTTCCTCCTCCACAACAGTTGCAAAACCTTAACTATTGATTACATCTCCAGACCTTAATAAATCTGACCATTTGCTCTTCAACTAGTAACTATAATTATTTTAGGCAAGGCTACTTAGAAACATCTCAGAAATGTAACATACCTCCAAGCCTGTGGACATGTTTCTACATTCACTGATACAATCACTCTCACGTTCACTGGCAGGGGATCTATCAGCCATTTCATATGCTTTTCAGCTTGCTTAAAAACAAATTTTGATTATTTAATATAAGAGTTGTTCAAAACAAATGCCAGGAGTTGATAGGTTTCATTAATTGCACAGCTCAGAGAATGGAGTCTTGAATTCTCCAGTTTCCTTACAAATTGTTCACGATCTGATTCTTCAAACAGTACTAAATGATCCATTAATACAAATCAGCGTGACTGAACATTATTAAAGCAAACAGAATACTATTGTTAAAGTGTTCATCTCGTAAAAACTGGGTTATTTACATGCCTAGTAAGTAGCTCACAGCAACAAACAACTGCATAAATAATGTACCTGGGCTACTCAAAAGTGAAGGTGTGCAGGCAAATAAAATTAAAAACAAGCAAACAAGGAAAAAAATACCCATAAAACATAAATTTCACCTATAAAACAGACTATTTTAACTCATCTGCACTTATCGCAAATTATTTTTACGTCTGCGCTTCACAGTAAAGCAAGCATTATTACTTCCGTTACGCAGATATAGTTGAACCTATTACAGTGAAACTTTATTTTGGACTGACAAATGACAAGTATTTTGAAAACGTACCTGTATTTGGTCGATAGAATCAATAATTATAATTATGCTGCCCTGATGGCGTGCAGAAAGTTTCTCCAGCCAACGGGGAAATTCTTCCAGAAGTTTAGCTGGATCCAAGGTCAGAGGTGACACTAACCAGGAATGCTGCATAAGCTGCAGAATCATAAACATACATGACAAATTCTACCTTAAAAATCAACTAACTGAGTTGAAGAAAGACCTACAAACACAAGAGAAAAAAAAAAGTGCAATCTTGGGATAATTTTTCAAATTCACACAGAATCCTTATGTTCTACATTTGCTGGCTTTCTACAAATAATATTTATTGAACTCACTACATAAATTCTAGAGAGAGAACTAGAATTTACAAAATCGACAAGGTATCTGGAGACTCAAAAGGACTTAAAAGCTGCACAGGTTAAAAAAGGCAGACTTCTAAAATTTGTGAGAAAATTGCAAGGAACACACAATTGATTTCATTTATCTAAAGGTTTTCGTCCTGTGAGGTCCTGTCTGCTACCATATTGAGGAAAAAGAAAGCCCAGACCCTAGCACAAAAATACTCCTCATTTATTTCCATACATCCCACACATATTTACATATATTCTGCAGATCTAACACAGTGTAAAAATAACTATTTCCAGAGACTAGTCTAGGACCAATACTATGCCAACTGACAAATACAGCCTCAGGTTTCAAAACACATAGGACAGAAACCACCTGCCTCTCTCATCAGCCACATGGGAAAAAAAGTTTGGAAGAAGCTTATATGGCTTTATAAGCCATCAAGATTGGTCACTGGAAGCATAACTGTTACGAATATCCTGGAGATGCAATTTAAGGGATCTTCATTCAGTGTGTAGGATCAGATTCCCTCCTTCTATAATGCCTTACACTTTCATTACTCTTAATGGATGTAGAAAAACCTGTAGAAGTTTTTCTCTTGACAAACAGAGACGTCACTTTCCAAGGCATCGTGCAATGCAGGGAACGTCATAATGTAGCATACCTTCAAAGTAAGGCGTTTAATTATCAATGCAGATTCTGAACTGGTAGACATGGGCCTCCCAACAAAGTGGTAAAGAATTAGAGTGTTTGGTGAATGTTTCTGTTGCAGCTGAATCCTAAAGAGAGAAGCAAAACCAAAACCAAACAAACAAACAAACAAAAAAACTAACAGACGATATTTTTGCACATATAACTCAAAAATTATCAGTTTTGCCAAAGGGGTAGAATGTCTGAGCTAGAAGAGTTGATTGGCATTTACTTTACAAAATTGGGTAGATGTTTTCTGAGCTATAATTGATTCCTGTATCTGTTTCCATTTTTGCTCTCCCCAGTATTGCTAGCCATTAACAAATGTCCTTCATGGCAATGGAGTCACACAATGCTAATCTTGTTAGAAGTAATGGCACCATCAATTTATTTTAATGGCAGCAATCCTATCACAGTCTACAAGTGACCATAAAAAACATTTCTGTGATAAATTATTGGGTCTAATCTTTCTTTTCCTTTGTTTCAGGAAAAAAAAAATGTTTCACTACCATTTTGACAGAAGGAGAGATTTCCCAGAACCTGGTCCTCCTGATACAAGCAGAGGTGGAATTGGAGCTGGTGCTGCTACCAGGTCATTTAGTCGTTCAAAATACTGTAAAAGAGACACAACCATTACAAACATTCTACTGCTTAAGGAAAAAATATACTGCTTGTTAGTGTAAACCATCTGAAAACTAAGTGTACGTACAAGTTTATTAAGGTAAAGTAATAAACACTAAAACATAACACAATATAAATTGAAAGAACTTTTTAATGAAACACCTAAACCACAAAAAATATTATCTCTTTTGAAGAAAATGTGAAGTATACAAACATTTTTTCCTAACCTTGATTTAGTAGGAACTTTCAGCGCTAATAAACTGAACTGGTATCAATATAGTAAAGCATTTGGGTGTTATGTTAATTCAGGCTTTCCCCCAAACACTGTGCCTCACCTACTCTACTGCATTGGATATATTTGTCAGGATGAAGCCTTCAACGTTTGCATCTGCCATGACATCATGAAGATGTAAAGTGTACACACACACACAAAGCTTTCTTTCACTACATGAATGCCCAAGAATGTTATAGCAGAGCTCAGAATGATTTAAAACAAAACAAAACCACACACCCTTCATTCACTTAGGAGAAATATTTTGTCTGCAAACAAGAAGTGGAGGCACACTAAGATATACATATGTATCTTTTCTTTACATTCTATTTTACTGTTCTAGTATGTAGTAAAAGTGGCGCAATCCTCCAACCCCTTGCTAATGTACAAGCAGCAAAGTAGAAGAATAAGTTGTGCTAGTAACATAGGGATGCTAACACCTTAAACACACTAACACAGAAACTGCATCTTTACATTACATTGCATAAGCAAAGAATATTGCCCAGTTCAGCTGTGACATCACTTTCCATGACAACTTCAATGTTTTTTCTTCCGACATTCCTTATACTTTCTCGCTATATACCTGTTCTTGGCAACCCCATACAGGAAAGTTTCAAAAAAAAAAAAAATTATAATGGAGGAGTACAGACTTATTCAGCAGCTTTTTACTTTAAAATTTCTGACGTTATTCTCACATATGTGTGGTTGTATGAGGTGAAATTTTTCATTAGCCATCTGCAGAATGCCTAACTCCAGGTGTCAAGACAGAGCTCCAATTTCCTTCAAAAAAAAAAGACATTCAGAGCTTTTCCTATTGACACCCCAAGTCTAGCAGGAGGACACTATTTCTGGCACACCATTATGGTGCTTTTCCTCATTGTAGAAACAAAAACTACTTCTTCATCAATGCCATTCAACAAGAGGCAAACTGGCATCTCTCCCAGAAAATAAATATGCCATCTACATAAGACACATGGCTTCTTCTAGCCTAAGGAGTAGCAGCCCCTAGGAGGCTCTCAGACACAACTTCTTTTGCAGAAGTACATCTTGCCTCACAAGAGATGGAAACAAGTGATAGCTTTCTCTTCATCCATATGCATTTCCAGTATACTTACTTTCTCAAATCCCAGCTCACATGTTGAATTAGAGGCCTGCTGAAAAGCTTCCATCTGTTCTTGTTCATCATGTGCATCCCACAAGACATCACCAAAAACTTCTTCTTCAGGAGCAGTGGACTCTTCCTTATTTCCCAAATCTTTGCCTTCTGCTTCTGTCATTTCACAGCCCAGTATATCCTGAGTGAAAGAAAATTGCATGGAAACAACTACAACTATAAATCTTAAAAGTACAGGCACATACAGCGTTATTCTCAATGCCAGTGTGTGCAATACATTCATTCTCTTTCATGCTGGCAGAGAACATAACTAAAGGGGCTATTTGATGAATCCAAGTGAACTCTAAACACACAGGTCTCAATACACTGTTTTTAGTCTTCTTGAAGTGGAAGCAACTCACAATAGGGAAGGATACTGAGAATCAGCTATGTGATCTTTCATTATCCCAGGATATGGAACATCATGTTAACAAAGAATTTAGCCCATCACTAGATCCCTTGCTCTCTTATTTCTCCTGTTCATAAAAGCACTGCTCAGTTCAGGATATTTTTCCCCACTTGAAGTTTTCCTTGCTCACCAGGTATAAATGATAAAACACAAGAAGACCCCTTGAGTTACACTGAAGCAGCATGTAGCAGTCATTGACGGTATCTGAGATCATAAATCAGAGAAGAAACAGAAAAAGCTGAAACACATCAGGTATCTTACCTGTTTGATTATCTTTTCTACAGCAGTATAGATTTTGTGTGTTCCTTCCTCCACACCTCCCACATGATCAATCACCTGAAGAGGTAAATGACAGTGCATGAAGCAACTCTGAATCCAACTGGGAACAACATGTTGACTTCCAACAAAAGTATTTTGCAACACATTTAAATTCCATTCTGTTGTACTCCTTAGGTAGGATTCACTTTACCTAAGCATTACAAAGTTGCACATTTAGTCTCAGCTGTTCTTAACAGTCCCCTCTACAAAGCAAGATAATAGGCATCAGATCTGGTTTGGACTATGAGGAATCTCTCCAGAGGTATGCTTCTCTCTTCAGTGTCTGGAGAGGGACCTTAGTTAAATAACCTTGCCATTTACATGGCTAAATAGAGATGAGAAATTCTGTCCCTATAACACAAGGACTTTTTTCAGTAGAAAAGCAGTGATATTTTTTTCCCCCACTAATGACAATTTCACAATCTTCATAAATTTCAGATTCATCTACCTGCTCATATAACGAGTATCCAAAGCAATAAGCATAATGAAAGTTCTCCAAATATCTGGTACTACTAGCACTTGTTCTTAGAGCAAGATAGTAAGCCTTTCAAAATTCAACAGCCTTTAAAATACCGTACCTTTGCTTTGTTCACACAAGAAATTTGCTCAATTAACTGCTGCACTGAGACTGAGCTGACACCATCATCATCCATTCTGTGGTAAATCAGACGGGGTTTTTCTTCGGGATTTTTCAAATAGGCTTCTTCACAGTCCTCCAACAAACAACTAGATTGGAAATCAGCATTCTTGTGCTATATTACACTGCTGTAGTAAATAGCTCAATCAACACAAGCTCCGAAGGTGGGTTTCACTGCAAAATCTAATTCAAAAGTCATATCTATTTACAACAAGGACGACCAAATATTTCATCCGAGAACTTAAGATAAACCCTGAAGCACAGAGCAGTTATATGAAAAAATGTATGCTACTTACACTATAAATATTAAAACTATTAATGCTTTGTAAATTAAAAGCTGATCTTCCTGTCATACCAATATGCAGAATGAAAAATAATTGCCTTGCAAGGAACGAACATGGATTCATGCATGATTAACAAGCATCATATATATGTTTTGCTGTTACTTCTTTGAAGGCTGTTCTATTCTTTGAAGAAATAATATGCATTACAAGGAAAAGTCCTGTAGTGTTTGTGAGACATAGGATAGTCTCTTAGTATACAGTAGTTGAAAAGCAGAACTGAACTCCTCCAATCTCAAAAGCACTTAATATGTGTGAAAGAATTGATTCCATGGATATCACACGCAGCAATCTACTGCTGTTGCACAACAGGAACTATACAACTTGGGGGATGCTGACAGCAGACAGGATTTTCCTGTCTTTTTCTTATTTTCTTCATATGAGCACCATGAGCTTCATCATAGATTTTGTAAGAGAAATAAGTAAGTGAATACTGCTGGCAGATTTTTTTTAAAAAAACACTTGTGACCCACACACATAACACCGGGTTATTTGGCAACAGTGTCCCCTTGAGGAGCAATGGCTCCTCAGCAGCAGACACTCTTTATCAGAGCATAAATGTATGGCAGTTCTAGCCCAATTCCTCTAAGAAAACAAATCCAAATCATCTGTGGTACCTTGCAGTTCCCTCATGCACTCCACTGCTATAAATCTTATCTACTAGTGTTTAAGCCAGCCTTTAGTTCTCTGGGGAAACATGTTTTACTAACAGAAACAGTAGGTCTAGTTAATACTTTAATAATGCAACAGCTCTGAAATCAATCCCCTGAGTTCAAAATCTACCCTAAATATGAAACTTAGTGCACACCAGTATTTTCAGATTTATACTTTCATACAAATGTTTTGGAATGACCACTCCATTATCCTTAATGGTTATGTTTACTAATCTCTTTTTTTCAGCAAAATTAATTCCCACCTCCCCCAAAACCATCAAAATCAAACACTGCCCAAATTCCCAAATACACCGTAGAAACACAATTCTAAAAATATCTTCAGTTCAGTGTTTTTCATTTAGCAATTTAAGTTTCTTCTTCTAGAAGGTTAGGCCATAACTTACCAAACAAACAAAAAACATTGCACCACCGTGTGTCTTAAAACATCATGAGTTTAGTAAATTAAATTGTAGAAAGCTAGCATAAGGTACCACAAAGAAGAGCCAAGAAATTAGTCTGAAAAGGTGACACAGATAGAAAATAATAAGTGACAGACTAAAATCAAGGCACATGTAAGGATAGGTAAGTAAATGAAAAACACTGAAGACATTTATGTCAGCCGTGTGAGGGAACAGCGGAACAGCAGAGAGCTGATCTTGGAAAGCAAAGCAGTTCCTTATTATGAAGTCATCTTTCATGCTGAATTTTAACAGAATCTAAAGATATAGGAAAAAGTAAATGACCAAAATTGATACATTCTTTTAACTGTGTGTACTAGTAAACCTAAAGTTTGAAGGAGTACTATTTAGAAGATAATATCTTTGGAAATGTACTGAGAAAAGGATCTCATGCATTCTAATAAGCTATGCGCTCTGCATAAATCACCAGTTTCCATTTACTTTACCGGTCTGGAAAATACTTACCTTGGCAAAGTTAGATGTAGGAGCAAAATGACTAATGAACTTTTTTCAATTTCCCATTTTCTTACATCCTTAAAATGATTTTCATTTTCTGCTGGAAAATGAACAACTTGGAAGAAGTACCCCATTGTCTCACAGATTCTTTGAAGTTTTGGTGAGTAGTTCTGAAAGCAAATTTGAAACTGCTTTAGTAATAAATCTGTATAGCGTCAAGGACCTACTAGATAAATCCCCCCCCTTCTCCCCCCCCCTTTTTTTTTTTTTGGTCTATGCAGTTTCTTCCCCTGGAGTCTTGAAAAGACTTTCTCTGAATTCACTGAAAGCAGGATACAGCTACTAAAGCTTTTAAGCAATATTGGACAAATTTCTGAATAAGTATCCCAATGAAAACAAAAGGTTTGTGAGATACTCACTCTAATGAAGATCTCCACTTCTGGCTGAGTCTCATCAGTATTAATAACAAAACATCTTACTGTGTTACTCCACAGAGAGTGAGAAAACAGAGGAGTAACCTGCAATAAACTGGCAACAGCAGCATCCCAGTCATCTGCCAATAAATTAAAAAAAAGTCTAGAGATCTCCACATCTGATTACACTGGATGATGCATAAGTCATGACCTCTTAATATTATTAATATTATATTTTATTTGAAATAGCAGTAACATTTTTACTCTATTTTTATTTAAAAAAAAGAATTTAGAGAACACATACCATCTGATAATGCCAAGTAATTTGATAATGTGGCAAAGCAATATTGTTAAACATGTATTATTATCATTAAAATGATATTTCATTTAAAATACCATTGATGAAATGTATGTACAAAAATCTAGTCAATAGCTGTAAAATAGATAAAATATGCAGAAATAAAAACACTTAAACTTTTTTTTTCCTCAGATCTACATGTATTCTAATTAGACCACGTTAATTAACGACAGCGAAACATTATGGGAAGTGCCTCTTCTTGAGATAAAGTCAATAGCCTTCTATATTTGTACTGTACGTCAATTCCCTATAGAAGTAATGAATTTTAAAACTTTCTTAGACTCTCCATTTTGTGGTTTGATCATTCTTTCAAGCCAGGAATAGGTTTCCCTTTCAATACCACCTGGCTCAATGAAAGGTCTAGTATATGAAGCTGTCGCCGTCACAGAGCAGACCCTCCCCTCCCACTTTGCAGGCAGAGGTGTCTGAATCAGAGCTTGAAGGACTGAGGAGAAAAGGGAGGAACAGCACTGTACAAGGGGTTCCAGGGCCAGGACAACAGTGGGGGAAAATAGAGAACCCAAACCCATTTACAATAGGCTATTTGGAAAACAAAGTTCAAAAGCAACAATTATTGATAGCAAAATATCTCAGACTGATTCATGTAACAAAGCATACATCTCAATCTTGCAACCAGAGGTAAATGAACAGCACACTAATCAGAGTCAGAAACTATGCAAAATCCAGTGAGAAAACAGAGATATAGCTTATGTTAATACCAATGTAATATTCATATTCAGGAAGTTGAAAATTTGAATCAAACTGGAAAAAAGAATTCCAGCAGACACTGAAAGAGGTAACTATCTTCCTTTATCAACATGAAGAACCAAGTATTTGGTTTATTCACAATAGGCACTGTTCACTGCTATTTGCTAAAATCACTACTGCACGTATCATAGTTACATACATTAAATGCAACATGGCATGTACAACTACAGATTCCTTTATTTTTGCAGAGAAGCTTCCCAAATAATCCTTTAGTCAAATTATCTAAAAATGGACAGAAAAAATGCCATAAGCACATACAATCCCAGCAAAACAGGCTACCATTACTTACCTCTGTTTATATTTGCAAATGGTCCCTCAACATCTATGGAGCTATGAGCAAATTCAGGCCCTCTGAAAGACTGCTGAAGCTGCATCATACTACCCATGGATGGCTCACTTCCCAAGGCTCCTCCAGTCCAATATTCAGATTGTGCCCCAGCAGCTAAAAATGGAATAGAAAAACAAATAAACAAAACCCCTCTTAATTATAATTTAAAAAGGTAAGTAATCACTCTTAAATATTCCAGCTGAAATCTGAAATCTACTGTCACATGCTACTGATCTTTTTTTCCCCTCCTTTATTAGATTTGCTCACACCTCCGTGTCCTGTAGTTCTAAAAGAGTGTTTGTCTGAAGCTATTGGGAAACCATCCTCAGAAAGGATGTGGTTATTTGCTATTACTTGTTATTACTTGGATTGCTCACATCTATTGGATTCAAATGCTGACTTGGATTACAGATCGGTAGAACAGTTCACAGTATTGCTGCAGCCATTTGTACACATCACAAAATTGACAACATTTGTTCAGGAATGTTCCAGAGCTGAAAGAATGCAAGAGAGCTCTAGGTCAGGATTGAAATACATTTTCTGTGCTGTGTGAGACAGCTTTCACAGCATCTCTTCATAATACACCTGGATTACGCTTCTAGTGAACTATATAAACACTAAATAATCTTTAGTGGAGAACACTGTGAAATTGAAAAAGACTTACAAAAACATAAGAAGGGAAATATGAATTCAAAAATGAATTTAATACAAAAGGCCAAAAGTTTATATAAAAGAAGACTATCTGTACCACTACAGTTCAAACGGACAGTTACTATGCAAGGAGACAATCACTGCATTTTGTAATGTTTCTAGTTTTAAACATCACATATTAATATTGCTGACAAGATGTGATTGTTGATATATCTCTGTAAGCAAAGCACATTATGCAACAGCACTTGAATGCGGGGTTTCCTCAGTAACCGTTCATGGTGCAAGAAGTATATAGTAGCAATCCTTAACAGTGTCAAGGTGTTAATTGTCTGCTACACTTACTGCTCAATTTTGAATCAAAGCCACGTAACTGATCACTTACCTATCTGAATCCCTCCCATATTATCAAATACCTCTTATGGCATATACAATGCTTTGTCTTTTATATCATTAAGTTTGCTAGGGTTTCCCTTTCAAAAAATTCCTTGATGGAATTACTCTTTTGGTCAGTTCATGTTTGTTAAATATCTAACTCTGCTACTTTGAAAAGTACAGTAGCAGAGACTGGGATACTTCTCCATCCATGGTTTTAAGTCTAAGATTCTCCCTGGTTTCAGTTGTACTCTTCTGGATCCTTTAGAACATAACCTCTCAGATCTAGAGTAAGAAAGCTCAGAAAAGTTTGGAAGAGACTACAAAACTTGGAATTGTTCAAAGAACAATTTAAAAACAAACACACACACACACACACAAAAAAAAAACAAGTCACTGTGTCTAGACAGTGCTCTATTTTCTCCATTGATTCATGCATAAGACCAGAAATTGGGTTTTCTCACAATATAAACTAGGTTTGTAAAGGCGGTTCCTTTTATCCTTGGAAATATTTTATGTTGCTTTTCAAGCTGGATTAATAAACAGAAGATAAATAGTAAACCTTCTGCTTTACTATTCATAGACTTCAGTCATGTTTCAACACAAAACGCTAGGGATGAAATTCTTACCTGTAACATCTGTACAATTGTCATCAGAATCAGACTCTTCGGGATCAAACACTTGGATTCCCTGCGCCTGCAGTCTCTGAAGTTTTGCTTCTAGCTCTCGTTTGGCCCTCAGTAAGTCTTGAATCTCATTTTCTTTAGTTTCTCTAAAAATCTACAAGTGGAAAAAAAAACATAAAATTGAAATACACACCATAAATCTTTTGAAATTCAGTAACATGTTCCTGAATTCCTATTATGTGTTCTCAATTAGAAAAATAACTCTCTAGCATTCTTTTAGCAGGGAAAGGCACAGAAATGTGAACAATAAAAAATAAACATAGGTCTATAAATGAGCAGAAAACATAGTTAAAAATGTCTCATTTTAAAATCTTACCATTTTTAAGCTTAGCATACTGTTCTGAATGTTAGGAGTCTGCATTAGTATGGGAAGCTCATTAAAATGGCAAGTAACTTTCTTGACCTTTTGAAGTTTAATGTCTTCAAAATCATTACAAGTAGTAATTTATTTCAAAGGTTCCTTTTTATTTTTTTTTCCAAAATAGAACACAATCAAGTATCTCTAGCAGTGCTGTTTTTAAAATGCTATCATTGTAAGGGGAAGTAAACAAGAATCTAGATTTAAATACAAGGAGATGAAATCCTCTTCAAGTCTCATTTTCTTAAATGAAGTCCAAAAAAATCTTTTTATATATCTGCTAAATATGAACACCTGTAAATATGAACACCTGTAAATATGAACACCTGTAAATATGAACACCTGTAAAGATATCAAGAAGCTTAAAACACTGCAAAACCAAGGCCTATTGCCCTGCTTTGGATGGTGAATATATCATCATCTGCAACAAGGGAAAAGCAGAGCATCAGCTTGGCCTTTCAAATCATCCCCCAAAGAAGTGCAAAGGCTTTTCTCTTTAACTGGCTGTCATTTTTTAGCAGCCAAAATAGATGCACCAATACACACGTCTCTTCAATGTAAGCTGTAAGTCTTAACATGCTAAATACAAATATATATTGAGAAATAATAAAACTCTGTGTTTATATGTTCCTTCAGCACATGTCAGTCTGTGGCACACATTTTCCTGTCACTGTCAGGTATCAAAATTGCAAGAATCCGTGTTGAAATAACACAGGAATTTAGCTGAAAATGCATCACTGCATATTCTCCTTTTAGTATGTAAAAGGTTGTTTTCTATTTTTTCTCTGTTTTATAGGAAAGTTTTAGTAAAATTATTTTGAAGGAAATAATCAGCCAAGACTATGATACTGCAATCTTTTTAAGATGGAAAGGTCCTCGTAAAAGCTGTTGGAAAGGAGTTCATTTGGGGAATGTGACCAAGTCATATCTTTCTTTTTTTTTTTTTTTTTTGGATCATTTTCCCAGGGAAAGAAAACTCAAGCCATACCTTAAACTGCCTTTTGACCTTGTCTCGATCATGTTCAAATGTTGCAGCCCTCTCCATGGCTTGGTATTTAGCTTCTAATGCACATTCTTTCTCTCTGAGTATTTTCTGGTAAGTTTTCTGAAGTGCCTGAAAACATTTAACATGCCAGTTTTTATTTTTATTTTTTTTTCTGAGAGTGCGGAACAGCCAATAAAAAGCCTCAGCTTGTCAAAAACATTTCCGAACAGGACAGCGCCAACCCAGCACCCTACAGCTCTCCCTGCTGCAGAGGAGATGCAGCGCTGGGCCCCGTCCCTGGAGGCGCACCTTGGCCACACCTTGACGGCTCACATGGCGTGGGGCCATGTGCCACCTCCCCAGCACCCTGCCTTCCTCGGGAAGGAAAAACCATCGTGCTCCTCGCCTCCTCGCCACACCTCTCCCGTAAAGCGGGGCGAGTGGTCCGAGGGGGCGGCGGGGGGCTACCTGCAGCTCGGCACGCAGCCGCTTGTTCTCCCTGTCCAGCTTGGCCTCCTTCTTCACCATGGAGGCCACCTCGTTGTTCTTGCTGACGCGGAAGATCTCGTACTCCTTCTTCAGGCGCTCGTACTCGGCCACGCACTCCAGCTCCTGCACCGAGGCGGTCGACTTGAAGCTGGCCCCGATCAGGCCGCCGGGCCGCGAGGCCCCGACGCGCCGCAGGGAGCCGCGCAGCAGCCGGGCCTTGGGCTTCACCTCCACCGGGATCTCGCAGGCCTCGCCGCCGCCGTACGTGTCCTCGATCACCTCCCCGACCCCGCCCGCCGGGCTCACCAGCGACGACGCCGTCCCCATGGATAACCCCCTGGGTTAACCCGGGGATGGGTTAACACCGACGGGAGGAGGAGGCGCCGCTCCCGGAGCCGGCTGCTCCCTGCCCCAGCCCCGGCCCCCTGCCCCTCACCGCTCCCCCGGCCCCGCCGAGCAGCGGAGCCTGCCCAGCCCCGGGGCCATGGCTGGCTCGGGAGGGCGGGAGGAAGCCGCCGCAAGGGCCGCCTCCCTCTTTTTCTCCCTCCCTCCTTCCCGTCCCGTCCCGTCCCGATCCGCGCCGGCGGCGGGGGTAGGCTGGCGGTAGTATGGGCAGGGAACGGGAAGCTGTGAGGAAATGTGGGTTATTTTCAGGTTTTGCCTGAGGATAAAGGAGCTAAGTTGAAATGTAACGCCGGGAGGGTGTGTGGATCATGGGGAAGGAGGGTTCGAAAGGCGGATCTCCGACGATGTTCGCAAGGAGCGGGGTGCAGGAGAGGTGCCGGCTGTGCCCCGGGCACGGCAAGCCCTCCCGGTCGCCCTGCCGCCATTTTAGCGTTCCTCGGGGAAGCCTCGCATCCCCTGAAGCCGCCAGGCCCTGACGAAAAGTCAGAGAAAATTTTCAGTTTTCTCTCGAGAGTATGCCACCTTACGGGGTCTGTCACTGGCCTTGAAAGCCACACGATGCACCGAGCTGATTTACGGGTTTATAAGGCTCCAATCTCCTCAGCCAAATGCACGCATACAGGTTGTGATCTGAGCTTTTATGAGGTTGGAGACCCTGTGAGGAACTCTCTTTCACCACATTAAAATACTGACCTTTGAGAGCAGTTAGTATCCTCTGAATAAAAAGAAATGAGAATTGATGGTACTGTGTTTAACAAGAAGCAAGTGCTAGATAATGACATATCACACCTCGGCTCAATGTTTGTGTATTGCGCTGCTTCCATAGCTCTGTTCAAACTTTTGCATTCTCCATTTGTTAATCTTCCCTTTTAGGAATAAGGCAGCTGTAGATTATATGCCTTTTAGATTATCCTCTGACATGGCATGTTTGATAGCTACTTATTAAAATGAAATGCATTCTCTGTCTCCTGAAAATTAGATTTTGTATGCTGAAGGCAGGGACCTCTTCAAAAGCTTTGTCTGGTTCCTTCAACCATCCTGGGTATTTCAGAGAAACAGATCCATGAAACTCAGGAAAATGTCAGTTTGTTCCCACATCTCAGAACCTGTTTTACTGTCAGCATGAAAACCAAAAATGTAGCTACTTTAAAGCGATTTTTTTTCCTCACATATGTGCCAGGGCCAGGTTTGTTAGACGTGACCAATTTTAATACAAATCTCTTTTTTTTTTTTTTTTTTCCTTAAAGAATCATAGAAGCATTAAGGTTGAAAAACACCTCCAAGATCATCTGGTCCAACTACTCTCTTACCACCATTATCACCCACTAAACCATGTCCCTAAGCACTGTGTCCAACCTTTCCTTAAACATCCCCAGGGACAGCGATGCCACCACCTCCCTGGACAACCCATTCCAATGCCTGACTTCTCTTTCTGAGAAGAAATGTTTCCTCATTTCCAACATGAACCTCCCCTGGAGCAATGTGAGGCCATTCCCTCTTGTTCTATCACTAGTTATCTGTGAGAAGAGGTTGAACCCCAGCTCTCCACAACTTCCTTTCAGGTAGATGAAAAAAAGTTTTTAAAAAAACTAGAAATACCTTTCCATTGATACAGTCCCGAATCTCAAAATCTATTGAAGGGAAGATCATTTACTCTTGTATACAATAGAGAAAAGGGATTTTCCTGAGTGAAAATTCTGAATTTGGAGAATATGCCAGTCTCTGAGCAATGTCTACTTTGGAAAGACTAACCTCCCATATTATTTATTTATTTATTTATTTTTGCCACGCATCACATTTTATGGCATGCAATATCCCTTAGCTGTCCTGGCTGTCTTAAAACTTTGTTTGCTGTTAATAAAATTCATTTGCCACTGGCGTGATTTTGCCCTAACTTTTCCCCTTTGTTTTCATGGGGGAAAAATAATTTCTTGCCTGAATATCATTTATGATTACATTGGTAATCTATTCCAGTTAAACTCTTTGTCAGTGTTAAAAATCAAAACAAAAGATACAGAATATATGATAACAGTAGGAAGAGGAAGGAAGCTACTATGTTTTCCCTAACATTGACAATAATATGTACAAGGTGATTCAACCAATGAGCCTGTAATTCTGTAACAAAGCAAGGCTCTTGGTTTCTTCATTTGTACATTGGTATCAGGCTCTCCACTGATGTTTGAGCTCTGGGAATAATTACAAATATGTTCATGCTGGTGCTTGAGCTGAATTCTTTTTGTGTTTTGAGTCTGTGAAAACCAAAATCTCCAGGCTTTAAGCCCAAAATAAAATGGTAGTATTGTAAGAGCTCCTGGATTCTTTATAATAATCCACTTGACAGTAGCACATAGATTGGAGGACTGTAGATATTGTTTCTCTAATGCTGCCTCTGGATGCATTACAGAAACGTTATGGGTAGTAGAGAATATATTGACACAAGCCTTTCTAAACAGAAAGATTACCCTGCTTACTTGTTTCATGTGTTGGTTTTCTCTAATATTTAGAGATCAGAATAGCTTCTTTCAACATCTAATTTGTAAGCTAACAAAGATTGCTTTAAATCACCCATTAGTACAATTCAGAAAGACATCCAACTGTTCCTATCTTTGCACAGATGTTGGAAATAGTGTCTCAGAAAATCAGAGGATGAGCTGTCTTAACTTTCAGAAAATAATTGCCCCACAAAATTGTTCACTGGAGAAAATATCAAGTTCTTTAAAAACAACCTCATCTTGTTACATTACTCTTAGGCTTCATTTGTCGCAGCCCAACCTTTAGTACTTTGAGGACATTGATGCTCTGTGAATTGTGTCACTATGTTCTTCACCATTCAGCGCAGACATTTGGGATGCTTGATCAGCTTCATGTTTAACATTACTGTTATTTACCTAATATAGAGCCGTTGTTAACACAATTCATGTGTGGGATGTTGGCGTAGGTTGACACTGGCCAGCAACTAAGCACTCACCAGTCATTCACTCACAACCCCTGCCGAGAATCAGAAGAGCAAAAACAAAAAAACTTGTGGGTCAAGATAAAGACAGTTTAATAAGTAAAGGAAAGAGGAAAAAGAAACAAGTGATGGAGAGGCAGTAACTCACCACCTCCTACCAGCAGACCAAAGTCCAGACTTTGAAGGACTAACCCACCATATTTTTATTTATTTATTTATTTATTTATTTATTTATTTTGCTGAGCATCACATTATATGGCATGCAATATCTGTTTGTTCAGTTCCAGCTAGCTGTCCTGGCTGTCTTAAAACTTTGTTTGCTGTTAATAAAATATACTGGGCTGAAGTTTAAAAACATTTACATGGTACCTCTAGGGAGAGTGCTTTTGTCTTCAATATATTTACTATAATACCACATGATTTATTGTTGGAAGTTGTTTATTCTTGACTTTATTTCATTTCAGGCATTGTTGTCAACCAGTAATGAACAAAATCTATGGATGTGAGGATCTGTCCTGCGGAGGTAAGTAGAGCTGCAAGAACTAGCCTTTCGATAGAACATAGGATTTTTACATATACTATTAGGTTGAGCTCCAATTTAGCCAATGTTCATTTAAAAACAATGTATCCACTATATAATTACCTATGTATCCTTGTAAAATTTAGTGTACAAGGTCAGGATATAGGTAGTTAACAGGAAGCTGAAGATTTTGAGGTTACATGTTGCCAGAGATTGACTACTTGCTAAAAGTAAGAGTTGCTATGATTAGAATAGATGGCAATAATGACCGGAAAGCAGAAGATGCTTTAAATGAAAAGCAGCTGAACAGGCTTCTACAAAACATCCTTTTTGTTAACTCATGCTGCAATGACTTTTAAGGCTATATACCACAGTCATAAACAAAGTGTGGTAGAAGCCTTTGTAAGTCACTATTGAGTTGTCTGTGCCTGCACTGGATCAAGTTGATTCATGAGAGATGATTAAGATGATTAAGAGAGCTCTGCAGTGGACATGCAGTGAAAAGATGTAACATGGTAAGATTAGTTTTGTCCTAGATTATATATGATTCTACTTCCCTTTTTAGTGATGATGAAGACCTTTCTCTAAAAGGTTGTTTGCTACTGGGCTGTCTTTTATTGACTGATTGGCTTTCCCCAGTACTCCAGCCTGCGTACTAAGCGCAAGCCTGAATAAGCCAAATGACTGATCTACTTACTCAGCTTCTTACTTTTGTAAAATATGTAAATATTTTGTAAAACACAATCAAGTCAGGGGCAAATTTTCCAATTCAGATGATCTGTTTTGAATCTGGTACTAGAGTTGTTCAAAAAAAGCCTGAAAATGCCAGATCTCATGGTCTGAGCATGAAAATTGCTTTGTTGCCCCTACCCTGTTGTGACACCTGCCTTTTGTTTACCTGTGTAAAAGGCATCTTTTCCTGTCCTCCACTGAGTAATTTAAGTAAATTACTTTTATTAATTTAAGGTGTTTTAAGTGGGTATAGGAGACAGAATATCTCAGAAACTGATTACAGTAGATAAGCAAGTTAGAAGTGTACATTTTTAAGCAAAACGTTGTCATAAAATTAAGCTTTAGAAGACTGTACTTTTAAGTCTGAAGAAAACGGGTTGAAAAAACCCATCCAAAGTCTTAGGATAATTTATTTTTATAGGCATGTTTACAAGAGTCTCTAATACTATGGATTTTCCTTTTCAAGATGAAAATAATGTGATATACAGGTGGTTAATTGTAAACTGCCTAACAAATTCAGCCTTGGGACATAATTTTAAATTCAAATAACTGTTGAACTTACTATGTTACACTCCGTAACTTTATTGCAGTCTATCAAGCTGAGATCAGCAGCTTTTTTTTTCAGGAATCCATTTGTTGATAGGCCTGAAAATTACCTGGAGCAGAGAAGATAACATAATGAAGAACATCCACTTTTAAATGCTCCCTTAACTTTACGTGTTACAGCCCTTCGCCACTAGAGGACAGCAAGACCTCGAGAAAACGGGGACATGAGGGGAGGTGGGAGAGAGAAATTAATCACACGGAGTTACAAAGGTTGTAGTTAGTAGATACGTGCTTCTAGTTATCGTTGAGCTTCTTAAAGACTTGAGAGTTATGGAAGATGTTTGGAGTCAAAATACAGAGGAGTTACATAAATTAAAAAAATGAAAAAGTGAAGTTTTAGTGTAGAGTTGCTTATCAGTCATAGGTAAAGCACAGTACTAACTAGTTTTGAGAGCTAGATTCCATTTCTGTTCAATTCATGAATAGTTTTGAACTGATTTCAGTAAGACTTTGGCTTTGCTTTGTAATCTTAAATAACTACTAGGTGTCTGATTTTTGATGAAGGAATTTGGTGCCCTTATGAAGGAAGATTGTTACAGTCTGTTATTTTCAGGCTCTGAAGAGTAGTCTGAATCCACTGGATGGGGGTCTTCTATGTCCACACCCCTTTGTTATTTAAAAATATTTATGTTTGTAGCTTTTATTGCAAGAACTCCTTATAGGCATAAGCTACAGGAAATGGATTCTGAACAGTGCAATTCATAATCAGAACCAAACTTTTCACCTTCATGGCCTCAACATGTCAGACGAGATAAACCTCTAATCTTTATGGCAAGTGACTCAGTGACATTTCTCCATTAAAAGCTCCAAAGAAGCTTTGAAGTGGCCTTAGTTTGTCGTAAGTCTGAATTGGATTTTAACTGAAAATTCAATAATGAGTTATAATCCCAGCAAGAAGACAGCTCTTGAACATCCATTTTATCATCACTATATTGTCACTGAACTGAGAAGGACATCTCAGATTTTGTAGTCTCATGGTCCTACGCAAACTGTCTGAGTATTGTATGTGGTCACAATGCTCAGGAATAACTGATCTTGTTCAGCAGGAAAGAGAGGTAGAAGGGATAGAAAAGTCAAAACAAACAAACAACAACAATAAACAGCAACAATGAGAAATAGTCATGACAAGCAAGTGCTGTTGCCATGCTACTTATTGCTTCAGCCAAGAGCCACATAATTACCTTTGTGCCTAACATAGGATGAGTATAGAAGAAATAAGGTAAAGATTGCCCTTAATAATTTTTAAGGTAACTTAAGAGTGCTCTTCACAAAACCTTCCTGTGTTAGTAGGAATCTGAAATTCAGTAGGACCCAAGTGAAATTTTCTGAGTACTTTCATATCTTATTGTTCATACCCAGAACATCTGCCTTCTTGGCAGAGCCGAGTTGCAACAGCTTATCCTGATCTGGATTTGCAAATTAGGTATCCTAAATCTAAACAAAGTTTTCTTCAAAAACACATCTGGAAATGGTACTGCCACCCAGTCCAAAAGCTTGCCACCTGTGTGAGTTCACTGGCTTCCTTAACCTACAGCAATCAGATCCCTCATCTTTTGTTTCCCAGAAGGGTGCCCCTACCAAGAGGCTCTCAGGAGGACTGGTCTAAGGCCTTCTGCAACTGTCTTGGGAGAACAAGTATGTCATAGCAGAGAGTGCATGGTGTGTGGGGACAGAGAGAGAACTAAAAGGATTGTGATTTTTCTAACTCAGTGATTAAGAGTCCTCCTCTCTTCCAGCAAGCTAAAAAAAGTTGCTTGTCTCCAGATATACACAGTTATATGCAGATGAGTTTGCAATTAACTCTTATTTCATTTTGTATGTCTGAATTAGGAAAGCATCTGAGATCTCGAGAAATCAGATATAAAACACACCCGGGTATAAAAACATCATTCCTTTAGGTAGCTATTGTCTTTTTTCCTTCAGTACTCTGTCTGGTCAATTCAGACTCTCTCCCTGTGGTGTCTAGAGAAGGCAGACATTTAAACTCACGGATTGCACCATCAGGGCAAGAGGCTTAAGAAGTTCGGCATGACAGCACTAGAAGATGGTATATCTAAATCTCTTTCTGTAACAACCTTTATTCAGTGATGGAAATGTCTGTGGTTCATAGCAATGACGTATCAATTAAGCAATAACTTTTATCAAACCTATACTGTAATCACATCAGTATTTGCTTTGTTATCCATGCCATTTTTTCACAGAATCACAGAATAGTCTAGGTTGGAAGAGACCTCCAAGATCACCAAGTCCAACCTCTGACCTAATGCTAACAAGTTAGAGATTGTTGTCACTCTTTTGCTTTTATGCACAAGCAACTTTGCTTTTAGGAGTTACAAGGACAGTTACTTTTTTTTTTTTTTTTTTCTGACCTGATTAAAAGCAGAAGAAATTCTATCCATATCCTGTGAGAGGATTGTTCAGAAATCCCTGTGTTGCTAGGCTAGCAATTCTCTTGATGGTAGAAGTGACAACAGAGACACGGTGTGTGTGGGATGTTGAAGCCCAGCTTTAAAGAAGTAAATACTGGAAAGCTTCCCAGAATGTCTTAGCATGTACATTTGGAACTCTGGTTTCAGCTTTAAACTGGTCTTAGGTGTTCTGAACTCCTGCCTTCCAGAGGAAGGTCCTTTTCATCTAGCTGAATACTGAGCACTAAGTGCCTTTAGTTTTCCATTGATCCCTCCAGTTTTAATTGTGTAGCTGGGAGTGCTCACCGTTGAAGGATGCTGCTGTATTTTACTATTTGTCCTTCTGAACAGGACATCATTTCAAGAAATTAATCTGGACGGTGTGGAAATAGCTAAAATAATTGAAGAAAAGAATCTCAAGTACTTTCCATGGAGTTCATGCCAGCAGAAAGAACATGTGGTTTCTTCTGTGCTACATTAGTTCTGCATATATGAGCTGAATTTGAAAACTGCATGATATGAAATTTTATTGCTAAGCCATTGTGTGGCATATTTAATGTGTGGCATATTTGTAGAGTTAGTTTATAGAGTTTTCTAAAAAATATCTTGGGCTATTGGAGTAACGGTATTTTTTAGCACTTTGTTGTTTGTAGTGTTCAAATTCTATATGAGAGACGTGTATTGAAACCAAATGATGTTCCTCTTTTCATAACTGCAGCAGATTCTGAATGTCCTGAGGCTACAACTGATTGGCACATAGAGAGATTAGATACCCATTGCATAGGAGCAGTGTCTGAAGAACAGTAGAGCTGTATATACTCCTTTAAACATATATAATTTAAAAAATGTGACTCAAATAAAGAAGTGCTTTGTGGTCAGATATATATTAAATTAAGTTACAGCTTATTTAATCACACTGAATCCATGTTGTAGCATTGCTGAAATTAGAACAATGGGCTATAATATGGCAAAAGGTCTAGTTAATTTTTCTCTGGAACATGTGAGGCATGCCATTACAGTAACTCTTCTGGGAATACTTTAGATTGAAGGTGTAAAGGTCTGTGATTACATTCCAGGTTCATGCCACAACTCATCTTAGTTCAGGAGTTTTGTAGCGATGAACTGTGACCAATGAGAGTGGGAGAAAGGAAAAAAAAGACAAGTCTGTAGTGCAAACAGCAGAAATGTGCTTTTATGGAGTTTTTCATGGTGTGTTAATTGGTACACTATGAGATATACTACGTTTACAGAACATGCACTACTAGCTGCAGTGTGTCCATGGTACTTGTGTCTGGGAAACATGACAACCCTGGTTGAAAATGCCTTGAAGACTTCACAAGAAGGGATACACTGGGTAATTGTACTCCATTTCTGAAAAGCTGTTTGTTGTGCTCTCCTTTCCCTTCCACAGACTCAGTTTTTCTCCTTCTCAGACTTCATTTCCGTCCCATTCCATCTTTCACCATCTTCCAAGTGCATGCCAAAGGAATAGTAAGACAACCAGAGAGCTACTAGCAAGGCCTCTTTGCTTGTGCTACTCAAGTATATGTGTTGCAACAACTAGACATTTTTCTGCACTACCTTGCATATTGCTCCGCACCAGAAGTCTGACTGCTCTGGTTTGTCTCTCTGTCTCTCTCTTCTCTCTCTCCCTCTTTTTTTTTTTTTTAATTTGTGCTTTGTGAAGAGCCATCAGGCATGATAAAGGAGGGGGAAAAAAGATAAGAGAGATGTTTTTGGCTTGGGGTCAACATGTCTGAAAGTATCTTCTGGCAGCTGAAAGACTGCCATCCCTTATTGTCTCTATAGTAGGAACCAGAGCACAGGTGCTACAGATCACTGGGAAAAGACAAGGCAAAGTGCTTGGTGTAAGGAACAATCTTTAATACCTGCTGGTATTTTAAGTACATTAAAAAGTTGTCTTTGCAGTCACAAGGGCTAAACTTCTTCTATAAAGCTTCTGCTCTTCACAAAGAAAGAAAGCTGCAATGAGAAGAGATCTAACTACCCAGAGCAATTTCTAACAAAAACAAATCAAGCAAAGTCCTTTCTGAATATTTCTACTTGTAAAAACAAGACCTTTTTTACTGACTTCAAAGGGAAAATATGCTATAAACCACTTTTATAATTTATTTATAAACAACAGATTGTCACTTTATTCTTCAACAAGGTAAATAAAGCCACAACATGCGTAGGTCAGACCTTCAAAAAACATACTGTCTTAAAATCAGAAGAAACATTTCACGCTGCATCTTCAGAACAATTTTACTAGAATTCTTTCTGGCAATGAAACTAGTTGCGGAAACTGTAACCCTACCTAGCTTTAAATTGTTAAATGTCAGAGCTGGGCTTATGTTCACAATAGAACTAAATGATGTACAGCACCAAGTGAATGACCTTTACTGAATAAACAATTTGTTGCAGTCTCTGGTGAAGCCTTTCCATTGACATGACTTTAGATTAGGTGATATGTTAGAATAAACACTGGCAATATCCAACAGTAAAGGAAACATTCAAAATATTACTTTATTTCCCCTTCCTCCCTAAAGCCTGACACTTTATTCTCACGCAGCTGTTAAAGAAAAGCCCAGGGCTCCTTGAAACACTCAGAGTTTTAATCTGCATGGAAGAGAAGTTGAAGGTACTGGCAACGCCTGTTCTTCCTGCTACGCTCATACTGAGTACACAGAGGACGGAAGAAACTAATTGTAGTTTCTGGGTTAAGGGGCAGTTGTGTCAGTAACTCAGGTAGCCATGAGCTTTTCTTTTTCCCAATAAAACCTGAACAGCTTGCAAACAAAATGGGCAAAAGCACACTACTTTCATTTTGGGGTGTCATGAAAATGCCCCCTCCACTCTCTCCAGGAGCGCTGAGGTGGGTATTCATCTCTCCTAAATGGAAAACACAGGAGACTGGTTTCAGAAAGAAATCTTTCAAAATTCCTTATGTTGGCAACATGGCAATGCATTTTTGGAACTGCATTCCAGGGTGCGTAGCAGTGGTCTCTACAGGATGTGCTAAGGAAATGAGGATGTGTTTCTGTCTTCCTCCTGTTGCAGCGCAGGGTGTGGTGTCAACACGAAGTAACTCGCTACCCTGAAGAGGATGCTGCACTGTTTGGATTCATCTTTTCAAAGGCCAATATATTGCCAATCAGCCTACAGCAGAGAATGGTGTTTACATGGCATGGTTTGTTTTCCTGAGCATAGGCAACTACATGTTGCATATGAAGTGTCTCCTAAGCACCAGGCGTTTTCAGAAGGGTGTGAAAGCAGAGTACCAGCCTAAGAACGCAGCTCACAAATGGTGAGAGCGCAGATGGGATGCAGTGCCAGAAGCCCACAGGGAATGAGCAACAACTGAGCATGAATTTTGTTTGATGATGGTCGGGTAGAGACAGTATGTTTGGTAGCGGCTTCTGATTTTGTATTTCAGTGCAGTCATGCGAATTTTGAAGAGGTTCAAGGAGCTATCTAGTTAGTTAGTCACACCTTAGGGAAATTTTCCATATACTACGTGTGTATCTCCCTCTTATAGCATGATTCTATTGTTACTGGGGGAGAAGAATTGGACTCTTCTTCTGTGGGTTACTTAAAACAAACTGGTGAAAAACAGGTGTAGTAAGCAATCAAGTTCATGCTACAAAATTCCCCTCTCCAGTTCTGCACTAATAAATGGGGAATTTACTAATATTCAGGAAAAAATCAATAGATAAAAGGCCCCAATGTGTGGTATATAAACTATTTCTTTGTCAACTTGAAATCAATCAGTAAGCTTATCAGCTAAATACAATTGGTTTAGGCATGTTCATGCCTCTAATGCTAATCTAGCTGTTTAACTCCTTTTACAGGTTTGCTCTTCATTAGCTGTCACGTGCATAATTTATGATCTAGTTTTTCAAAGCATAGAATTCTGTGCTTTGGGCCCCATCTATCTTCCTTTTAAGTTTTGCTACAGAAAACTTCAGAAGAGAGGATCAAATCATATTGATGTGTAAACCTATATATAGCGAGTGACTGAAAAAGCAGTATACGTCCCCCGCAAACCAATATAGTCACTTCGCAGCTGTGTGGAAAGGACATGGAATTGTTTGATTGATTTTTCCTGTAAGTGATGCATGTATATTCAGTTTCCAGAGCCATCTACTCTTCATCTTGAGTAAGCTGTGCAAAACTTGGTGTATTTGGCTCGATGCTTGTCAGCACTCAAGGTCGCACGGCTGGCTGACCTGCTGGAACAACTGAGGTGTTACAGGGGACAAAGGAATCGTAAGAGTAGGAGGCTGCAAGGAAGCGAAGGGGGAGGGAGGAGCCTGCACTGGGGCAACACGTTTGGATGTATGTGAGGAGGTGAGAAGTGGATATTAACAGAGCTTCATGTGTAGCTAAACTTCCATATGGTTAAGCAGCTGTGTGCTTGCTCCTCTCAAAAACACATTTTGCTGTTACAGCCTGGAGCTGATTCATTCAGCATTGCACTCCAGGACATAGCATAATGAAGGAAAGCCATACTTTCTACTTGCGTCGTAATATTTAAATTAAATACCAGGTACAACATTTAAAAGCTTTTGAGTGACTTAGAAATCTAACTTCCTTTCCCATCACATTTTTAGAAGTGTGTTGAGTTGATCTTACACCCTATTTGATCCAGTATGAAGATAGGGCCTAAATCCCTGTATCTAATGTATAGGTATATTGCTTTATTTTAAGGAAATCTTGGTTTGTTAGTAAAGGTAGAAAGAGGTTTTTTTTTGTTTTGCCCTTCAGTTATCCAGCTGGCTTGTGAAGCTGAATTATTAGCATCAGTGTTGACAGAAGGGAGTGGGAAATTAACTAAAAGTGTAAAGGAGAAACCAGAGGGGAAAGATATTATGTGCTCTGAGGAACTATTTTTCTTAACACACGATCACTTCCTAGACTCATAACCACAACACTGAGCAGACTATTCTGTTCTTAAGTTTTGTACCTTAAAAGTCTACAAGATCATTTACACTACTCAAACTGCAGAATGTTATCTTCCAAATCTTGATTAATGTCTGTCATAAATATTGTGTCTGCTTTTGATGAAAGAAATTGGGGGTGGGCTTATATGCTACTTGGTTTTCTCTTTCTCTTCAGTCACTTTCTCTTTACTTTGCTATAATGCTTCAACTAAGCATATCGAAAAAGTATATATTAAATGGATTTGAAAATGAAACATGGAATAATTTAGGAGGATTTTAGGAAGATGATGGATTTTTAAATGCAGCTAAGAGATGTTTGCCAGCACATGTCTTTACTAGGTGAGTATATTAGATAACAAAGTTATATAGAATTATGAGATTATGTCAGATCTGGATTTGAGTTGATCTTCTGGGTTTTTGGTCCTGAGACAGAGTACAGCCACTTCAAGATGTAGTTTCAGCAGCTTTTTTGTTTTCCTCCATTTGTATCTAATACAAACATTACTCATGCATCTGTGTACACATATAGGTATGAATCATTCATCTATGTCTTTTCTGTAATGCTGCTACAGTTAGCAGTGCTGGCAATCAGAAGTAATTCCTGCAGATCCCAGTTAGCTTCAGAATGTGAGGAGAGATCAAAAATGATGTCTCATCTTGTAAAGTGTCTGTGACAGGAAAGGTACTGTTTGTTCTCTCTTTTGCAGAGGAAAAGCACAGGCTGGATGTCAATATCTCTTTTAAATATTGTGAGGGAGGGGCAAAAATCAAGGTATAGCATTACACATAGAGCACCATTTTCATCACATTTCAAAATCTTTAGGAAATCTTATATTCCTATTTATCTGCTTCTCTCAAAAAAAAAAATACTCAAGATGAAAAGCATAATTTAATGTCATTTGCTTATTCATTCTTTGAGTCAAAAAAACTTTTGTTGTGGAAAAATGTAGCACTGCGTTACATTTCTAAACCCACTATTCATATAGCCATATAGATTATATCCAAAATGAGAAGAAGACTTTTAAAGAACTCCTTCTATATTGTCCAATAATGTGTACTCATCTGTACACAATCAAATGTTTCATAACAAAGCAGATTAAAAAAATAAAAGCCACTTGTGAAGAACTGTAGAATTTTTTGCAAAAATATCAAGGACCCCTAGAAATGTCCCTGAATATAATAAAAGATGTAAACAAAGAGAACTGCTTTTCTTTGAAAACAGAAGTAAAAAAAAAACAAAACTGTCCTCTAAAAAAACTTGAAAGAGAAAAAGTAGGATTATTTCAATTACACAGTCCACATCATAAGTTTTCTAAAGAAAGCATAATCCTCTGTTAATACAGCTTCTTTACCTTGACAGTACAAGGTTTGGTTTGAACCCAGAAACCTGTTCTGGAGTTTTAACATCTCCTTGAGTAAGCTCAGAAAAAAAAAAAAAAAAAAGAAAGAAAAAAAAGAGAGAGAGAGAGAGAAGAAAAGAGGTCCTGCAAAGGAGACTTTACGCCAGTTATTTTAGGTCTCCCAAAAGGAACTTGTTGCAAGTTTCATGCATCAGGGTTTCTTTTGTGTGTGCAAAAACCCAGACTTGTGAATATATGTTGCTTTTCCATCACTTTGTGCATTTATGATTATAAATTTACGAGGTGTATGCTTAGAGTGACTAATGATAAATTTGGGCTTTGTTCCTGTAAGAAGGAATTTAAATGCATTAGACCTGCATTTACTCATGTGGCAATTTCTGTATCACTTGAAAATTCTCAATCAGCATTAGATTTCTTATAATTAAAAGAAATTTCTTTCAACCACAAATTTGGGGGTAGATCCAGGAACTGTTGCGTAGTACCTAAGAGAATATTTTGGTTTTTGTTTTGTTGTTGTTGTTTTTTAACATCAGTGTCGGGCTACATGATTGTAACTTTTTAGATCTTGAAGTGTTGCATGGCTCTCTGCATGTTCACTGCACCTGTCTGTTCCAGACACCTTGAGAACTGAGGTCTTATGTAGACATTGACAAAACCAATGTACATATGTACAAAGCTGCTAAAAAATTGAAGAAAGTAAGGACCATTGTATCTTAAAACATACACAAAGTAAACATTGCTGTATATGTAATGCAGGTAGAAACATTGCTAATGTTGATCTCCAGCATATCTATTTGTATTGCTATGGCTCTGGGTTATGTAAGACAGAAGACCTATCAGAATTTCCTGAAATAAGGTTGTAGTCTTGAGCACCTCTGCATAACAACGCTCACAGGCCACTGTTTGTGTCTGTTAGCACTAGCATACTGTTTTTTTCCTTTTGTTTGTGTCTTCTACTTCATGCTGCATAGCAGGAACAGAGATGAGATGAAATACTTTCCTTTTCAATAAATATTGATATTCTTGATTAGTCTACTGGAAGTGAACCTGGGTATTTGGAGAAGTCAAAAATATTATTTTATTGTCTTGCTTTGGCATTTTTTTTTCCTTATTACAACATAAATTTAAAGAAGCATCAAAATTAGTCAGTGTCTTCATATGCATATCATGATTTGAGAATGGCTCACTCCTGCTGTTCTGAAAACCATGAAAAGAAAAACTACTGCTTGTGCTCACTTTTGAAACAGAGGGCCCAACTTTAACAGTATATTTTGAAATATTTTATCAAGCTAATGGCAGGCAAATACAGGCAAGGAAATGAAAGGGAAGACAGTTGTGCAGTCAGTTCTTGCAAGAAAGATAGAGAGTGGACATGGAAAACAGTGACAAGTGAGGCAACTGAAACGATTTATATAATCCACACCGCTGTAATGTTTGAACCTTTTGGGAAAAAAAAAAAAAAAAAGGCAGGCTGGGTCAGGGGGAGAGAGGGTAGAGGTGGAGGTTAGAAACCACTAAATCAAAGGGGAGGTCAGAATGTCACTAAAGGAGAGAAATACAAATTAAATAAGATAAAGGGAGACATAGACAAGCATGCAGTTTCAGAAAGCCAGAAGAATTTAACTGACAGACCACAAAGTGCAAAGGCAAGAGCTGATTGAAGAGGAATTTGTTACATTGCACGTTTTCATCATAACCAAGCTCTGCACTTATGTGGCTGAGCCTTCACCTTTTTGGTCGCACTGTTTCCATCCTGCGTGGTTTGATTGATTCCTTCTTTCTTTTGCCTGGTACTGATCAGAAGACAGGACAATGAAGAAATTTCTGAGGGCCAACAGGTTATGAAAAGCATTGTGTATAATGCAGCTACTTTTACAGGGCAAAATCAAGTTTATCTGTCTAGTTGCTATGCCAAGTAGCTCTGAATAAATCTGGCCATTGGATAACATAATAGCTGCATGTTTCATATGACTTACTTTGCTGCATCTGGTGGCAAGCACTGCTGCGTTGTAGTGCCAGATTGATTTCTATAAAGGTAATATTATAATTCCACTAACTTAACACACCATAATTCCACTAACTTAAATCCAGCTATGTCTCACTTTAAGCTAAGGTTTTGGCCAAAGTGTTTGATAGATGGTTCCTATAAGAGGAACAGTAGTGTGGAAAAAATGAATGAGTGAGCTTGGTTTTACAAAGCATCTGTTTCCTAAGTAAAAAAGTTATGAAATGATAGGTGCCCACTCCCATCTTACTGAGCAGCTCATTTACTCATGTTTATTCCAACTAGAGACCTGTAAGGCTAAGGGATAGTTGGATACCTTAATTCTATTGATGGCAAAATCTTTCGAATGCTTCTCTGCTTTGTCTTAGATCAAGGAAAATCATGGCAATAAATTTAGCTATTTGGTCAATCAGAAAAACAATCAGCTGGCTTGTTTCATAGTGTTATCCTCACAACAACAACAAAACAGTGCAATTACTCTTTCCCATCTTATATTAATACACATTTGAACTTCTGGTTTTGGATCCATATCAACTCTTGGTCTTCCCCAAAGTTTCCAGTAACTTGCAATCTGGAGCTTCAACAGTTACTGGGTATGGAATGGCTATTTGTCAGTTTAGATAGTAGTTATTTGGGAATTTCTCCAGACATTTTTGAGGTTTGAGTAAAGTCTGTTTTGGATAGGGCCTATGAACAATTGCCAATCATATGAGAAATAATAAACTGCGGTGGGTTTAACAGCTACAAGTTATATCAACCCAGGAATGGATACCCAAAGATGATCAGAGATGAAAAAAATTGCTCCTTGAAGGCTCTGGCAGGAAAGAGAAGCTGTCGTACCACTGGTTCTTTAAGGGGCAGGTGACTCTGAACAGTTTCTTTGAAACTCCTTCTACTTCCAAAGGCTTCAATGGGTGTCTAAGGAATGAGTTTCTCCCGTGTAGCTCTTTCCTACTGATTTTTGGGGTGCCAAAGACTTGTCAGGTGAGGATCTACACCATCTCAACCCAGGGAAGACCATGTCAGCAGGCTCACTCTGCATCAGTTTGTAACAGTGCGTGCTACTGAGAACACAGCTGAACTTTAAAGGCACCAAATAATTGCGCATTGGTTAAGAAGAATGGCTCAAAGTTATAAGATTCCTTGAATACTGAGAACTTTTCTTCTTTGATGTAGTAGGCAGAAATTAAATTTAATAATTTGTATTGACTTTAAAAATTTATGATAGCCTTAGAGAAACAAGTGCCAGCAATGAAGTTTGTATTGGATATTTCTTCTTTATTTCTTCTTGTATATTTCTTCTCTATTTCTTCTTTTCAAATCTAACATTCATTGTGTTTGACCACAGTAAAAATATTATTTTCCAACCCTTTTGATATTACTTAAAAGAATATTGTCAATACTTCCATAGATTCTAGTTTATATCTCTGGTTCACCATGTTTTGAGTTTTGACCAGTGCATTTTCCTCTGCTGAGTTTATCCTTTTTGAAAACTGTTTCCTCCCCCTCATCTGTGTATGACAAAAGCCATCTCTGGGGCGATAGTCTTGAGTTTGTGTGAAGACGCTTTATTTCCTTGTTATTTAACTGCATGGAAAGAAAAAGAGTTCAGCCACATACAGCAAGCTTCTAGGTTTTCAGAGCAAAGTCACTGAATCAAGATATTCAATAGCAAGCATTTAACAGGAGATACAAGGGCCTTGTACAGGTACCCAGCTTCCCAGGGAACAGGAATCGTTGAAGTAGACTGTCTGCAGTGTATAAAATGAAACATATGCCCACATCCTTTCAGAGGACAAAGGTCTAATTTGATATTTAGTGTCAGGAAAGAAGAACCCAACCTAATGTTTTAAGCAGCTGTCACCTCTGTAAGTGGCGTGCAACCTCAGATAATGAACGTCAAATTAAAAGCAGATTTGTTTAAAGACAAAAACAGACAGCAAAGCTATTCCCCATGAACTGTCCTTTAGCCTTCCTTTGTACTTCTAAAGTGCAGTGATCTTTGATGCTCATGTCTTCAAATGAAGAAGAAAAGTGAACTTTGTGGGGCATGTAGAATATCAGATTGGTAGTTTTGTTGGTCAGAAGATGTTGAAAGACTTCTGAGACTGTTTACACCTCTTTTACAATGAGACATCTGTCTGAGTCCACGCTTTTCACAGTTGTGGCTTTGTATAGTGAGAAAGATGTGAATGCCAGATGATGTTTACTGAAAGAAAAAAATCTTATCCTTTCCATCGTGCTGAATAACTTTTTGCACTTTTATTATTATTATTATTATGCATGTTATGAAGAAGAATACAGTCCTATAACAAAGGAGAACAAATTGCAGTTTCCATATTTTTTACTGAAACCCTATGTTTAGATATGATAGCTGTGCTATTTCTCTACGCTGTATTTTAGGTGAAATAAACTGTTCAATTTAATACTCTAAATAATATTTGCTAAATATCAAAAAGGCCACTGAGTTCTGTATGTCCCCTTGATACATAAGGAACAATAGAGATTAATAAAGTACCTTTTCAATTAAGAGAGAAAGAAAAGAAAGAAAGAAAGAAAGAAAGAAAGAAAGAAAGAAAGAAAGAAAGAAAGAAAGAAAGAAAGAAAGAAAGAAAGAAAGAAAGAAAGAGAAAGAAAAGAAACAAAGAAACAAAGAAACAAACAAAGAAACAAAGAAAGAAAATAAAGAAAGAAGGAAAGAAAGAAAGAAAGAAAGAAGCCAACTTTACATTATTTTGAAATTCTGTGTCTGTGCAGTGCAAATAATGGTACAAATTTAGTGGACTGACAGCCAGTACTTTCAGTTTTCGTAAAAATAGTTTGATTTAGGGAGAAAGCTGCAATTTAGCATTCACATGCTTACAGCATAGGAAAGACACAAAACTTTGCAGTGTCTTCCCAGTAAGGGCAAGTGCTGTTAATGCAAAGTTTGTTCAGCATCCCTATGGAATTATAACACTGAGGCCTTGACCTTCTTCTGAGGTATAATAGCTCAGATCTCTGTATCCGTGAAGAATCTTTTTGAAGTCACAGGTTTACACTGGAGTGCTTTTCTGTCACAGTGTATCATCTGGTCTATTTGTTTTAGAAGATCACAGGAATTTAACTGAGTAAAAGTAGACTTAAAATACTTCACAAAGATATTTCAGTTTAAAAGAGAATTTTGAGATCACAAAAATGGCCCTCTTAACAAAATAAAGTCAGTGTGAAAGAGTGTTTCTAATCTTGGTTCAGGCAATGATGAAATGAAAATACTGTTGTGCTTGATTTCAGGTTCACCATTCATAGGTTGCTGTTCTCTTCTTGCAGATACAGAGGTGATCATTCTTAAAGCAGACTCTTTCTTCATCATGATACATAGGTAAGTGCACCTATAGGTAGATGAACTCTACCAGCTTGTATCTAACAGCGGAACTGTACCTGTACTCTTTGAAGGAAAGCATACTGTGCATGTTGCCACGTGCCTGAAGAAAGCTTTTATTTCATCTTTACCTTGCTCTGGAGGTTCAGCCACATAGATAGCTTGTTTATCTACACTTGCCTTTTATGTCCCAACAAAAAGAGGCTTCAAAGAGCATAAGTAATGTGTATTCAGGAGTAAGCTACGGTACCTAAGCTTAGAGAAATATCAAATTACCTTTGTTTAAAAATAAAGCTTATAAAGAAGATTGTAATTATTTGTAGAGGTGAGATGGAGAATCAGTAGCTTTCCCCATTTCCAGCCTTTAGGAAATAGCTGGCCTTATTTTTGTTATATAACATTGAACACTCTGAGAAGGAGCTTTGGATTTTCAGAACCAGATCCTCAAACATGTCATAGAATCATAGAACAGCTCGGGTTGGAAGGAACCTTAAAGACCATCTAGTTCCAACCCCCCCGCCAAGGGCAGGGATGCCACCCACTAGATCAGGTTGCCCAGGACCGCATCCATCCTGGTCTTGAACACCTCCAGAACCATGCATGGCTTCTCGAGGCAACCTGTTCCAGTGCCTCACCACATATAAATATCTTTGAGAAGCCAGGCTGTAGAGCTGAAAACCATAGCTCGACCTTGTGAGTCATTTTGTTAGGTAATGTGCGCACACAAAAGAAAAACTGTGGTTTTGTCCCACAGATAATTAAATCTTTAACACAAATCACCATATAAAAATGATGGAAATAATTTTTACCAACTTCATTTTTTCCATTAGTGTGCGGATGTCTCTGTTCAGTTATTTGTGCCATTTCTTCCTTTTGTCCTTCTCATTTCTTCAGCCATTTGTTTTGATGCTATTTCTTTTGGCTGTAGTGTTGGATAACTGTTAGTAAAACTGGGTTACAATATGACTTTTAAAATACCAGAAAATGAAGGAGAACAACACATTTCTTACAATATTACGTAGGAAACAAACTCTTTGCTTGAAGTGGGTTTTCTTCTGAAATGGAGCTATAAGCAGTAGTTTATAAGAGAGAGTCTCTAAATATTCCAAGTGCCAAGACTATAATGTGGGGAAAGATTACAACAGAACTTAAGTGTAAATGCATTGGAAGTCACAGTAAGAACTGATAATCTCATGTTCTGAAAGGGTGACCATGAAGAATACAATGCTTTAAAGCATTTATTACTCCATAAAATACACCCAGAATTTGAAATGAAGGGCTATAATTCTGTGAGATTGCAAGATAAATGATGGGTAAATTGAGTTTATACATATTTATTTCCAAACATCACAAGAGCAATAAAAGAACTAATAGGTACCATATAATGTGAATTGCACTGGCATTTTTATTACATAATTAGGGGCAAAACATGCTAAAGGAAGGAAAATGGCTTAACCTGAAGTTCAGAATGTCCATCAGCAGGGGAAGTAGTCTAAAACAAAAAATGCTTGCTTTAGAAAGTATTTTTGTCTATGAATGTTAAATGTGAAGGTCAACTGACTGTGACCTCAACTTTTGTTTAGTAGTGTAATGTGTGTATTGTCGGCCCCGATACGCTGGGTTCCTGTGTTTAGGAAACATAATTATAGAAAAATAGAATTTGGGTATTGAAGGTTAATGACCTTAGTGTATTCAATTTCATGCTATCCACAAGACAATTAAATTGAGTTTGTTCTAATACTATTTTTAATAGCTGCTGGACATTTTCCATTTGAGAGAGCACTCGTAGTGATTACAGGGCATGAGGAAACCAAATAACTTGAAAGAAATTTAACCCATTTTACCCGGTCTAATTGTTGTCTGCGTTCACTTCTTATGAAATCATCTGACTCCTAGTTCTCCAAGTCAGGTGGGATTTTGCTGGAAACAAATCCCTGTGAATGCAGTGCGCAGAGTGCTGAACTCTCTGCTCCTCTTGAAGGTCAATGGGAGCAGAAAGATTTGGCAATTAGGATCAGAGCCTGTTTGCGCCTTGCTCTTATGTTGACCGAGGGACTCTGGTCAAAGTGCTGCGTATTGCAGATTGTTATAATTGACTATAAGTAAGATATTGGGTTGACTTATGAAATTACGTTGCGACCGAATTGGCAATGTCTCACATGCTCCATAATTGCTATATGCTCATATATGTCTATAAGCAAAATTTTTTTTGTAACATCAGTGGTAACATTTAGTCTTCATATTTTGTCCTTCTGAAGACTGTGGAAACATGCCATTAACTGCTTACAGACAGAATCCTGTGTTCTGGTTTCTGGTGGAACTATGGGTTTTAATTTTTTCATGGAACGGCAGTTTTCACTTAAGCAGTAATTGTCTTTCAGCAATTTTCAGGTTTACAAATGCAGCAGATGTGTGGCTTCATTTTTCAGGGAGTGTGGCAAAGCATCGTCAGATTGTAACTTAATCATGGATATTGCTGTCAATGTCTTAGCTGCTTCACTAGTTGCTATCCTACAGCAACAACATAAAGGCAGAATTTAGACCTTAAACTTCACTGTCTTCTGAGGTAATGACAGCAGTTAAATTAAAACAGTCTATTAATTACAGGGAAAAAAAAAAAAAAAGCAACAACTTTGGTTCATTTTGGGGGTTGGGCTTGGAGGATTACTTCTCAGTTATCAGAATTATTCTTTACATGCTAAAATTAATCTGGTGTCACTTTGGGATATAATGTATTTCTGGGCTGGCTGCTATACACCCCTTATGATGTTCTGAGTGCAAACCTATTTTTGCTCTGTTTTGCTCTATTTTCATCACCATTTTGCTTCTTGGAATGAAGAAGACACAAAAATAATTTTTCCAGATTCTTATGACTTTACCATTTTACCACTTCAAGATTTGAAACTCAAGCCTCTCACAAGGGAAACACATAAGGAAAAAATAATTGTTTTCCCATGATGAATCCTTCAAAAAAGACTTAATTAGTGAGCATTAAAAACAAAATTGTTTGGTTGTAGTATGAGTAAACAGGCTATTATTTTATGCAAGAAAATATTTTGAAAGATGGGGCAAATATTTTTATAAATACATCAACACAAAAAGGAGGACTAAGGAGAATCTCCACCCACTATTGGATGTGGGGGGAAACTTAGTAATCAGAGATGAGGAAAAAGCTGAGGTGCTTAACACCTTCTTTGCCTCAGTCTTTAACAGCAAAACCAGTTGTTCTCTGGACGCCCAGTACCCTGAGCTGGTGGAAGGGGATGAGGAGCAGAATGTCGCCCCCACAATCCACGAGGAAATGGTTGGCGACCTGCTACAGCATTTGGATGTATGCAAGTCGATGGGGCCGGATGGGATTCACCCGAGGGTACTGAGGGAACTGGCGGAGGAGCTGGCCAAGCCGCTTTCCATCATTTATCGGCAGTCCTGGCTATCGGGGGAGGTCCCACTTGACTGGCGGCTAGCAAACGTGACGCCCATCTACAAGAAGGGCCGGAGGGTAGACCCAGGGAACTATAGGCCTGTTAGTTTAACATCAGTGCCAGGGAAGCTCATGGAGCAGATTATCTTGGGTGTCATCATGCGGCAGTTGCAGGGCAAGCAGGCGATCAGGCCCAGTCAGCATGGGTTTACGAAGGGCAGGTCCTGCTTGACGAACCTGATCTCCTTCTATGACAAGGTGACACGCTTAGTGGATGAGGGAAAGGCTGTGGACGTGGTCTACCTTGACTTCAGTAAGGCATTTGACACCGTTCCCCACAGCATTCTCCTCAGGAAACTGGCTGCTCATGGCTTGGACTGGCGTACGCTTCGTTGAGTTAAGAGCTGGCTGGATGGCCGGGCCCAGAGAGTTGTGGTGAATGGAGTCAAATCCAGTTGGAGGCCGGTCACTAGTGGAGTCCCCCAGGGCTCGGCACTGGGACCAGTCCTCTTTAACATCTTCATCGATGATCTGGACGAGGGGATCGAGTGCACCCTCAGTAAGCTTGCAGACGACACCAAGTTAGGTGCGTGTGTCGATCTGCTCGAGGGTAGGAAGGCTCTGCAGGAGGATCTGGATAGGCTGGACCGATGGGCCGAGGCCAACGGTATGAAGTTCAACAAGGCCAAGTGCCGTGTCCTGCACCTGGGGCACAACAACCCCAAACAGAGCTACAGGCTGGGAGATGTGTGGTTGGAAAGCTGCCTGGCAGAGAAGGACCTGGGAGTGATGGTTGATAGTCGGCTGAATATGAGCCAGCAGTGTGCTCAGGCGGCCAAGAAGGCCAACAGCATCCTGGCTTGCATAAGAAACAGCGTGGCCAGCAGGTCCAGGGAAGTGATTGTCCCCCTGTACTCGGCTCCGGTGAGGCCGCACCTCAAGTACTGCATTCAGTTTTGGGCCCCTCGCTACAAGAAGGACATGGAGGTGCTCGAGCAAGTCCAGAGAAGGGCTATGAAGCTGGTGAAGGGTCTGGAGAACAAGTCTTACGAGGAGCGGCTGAGGGAGCTGGGACTGTTTAGCCTGGAGAAGAGGAGGCTCAGGGGTGACCTTATTGCACTCTACGGGTACCTGAAGGGAGGCTGTCGCGAGGTGGGGGTTGGTCTGTTCTCCCACGTGCCTGGTGACAGGACGAGGGGGAATGGGCTAAAGTTGCTCCAGGGGAGGTTTAGGTTGGATATTAGGAAGAACTTCTTTACTGAACGGGTTGTTAGTCACTGGAACAGGCTGCCCAGGGAAGTGGTTGAGTCACCATCCCTGGAGGTCTTTAAAAGACGTTTAGATGTAGAGCTTAGGGATATGGTTTAGTGGAGGACTTGTTAGTGTTAGGTCAGAGGTTGGACTCGGTGATCTTGGAGGTCTCTTCCAACCTAGACTATTCTGTGATTCTGTGATTCTGTGATAAATTTATAGACAGAGGCAAATTCAGTAAAACAAATTCTAAAGATCTGTCCTTGGCAGGTGAGATGAGAACAATGTCCATGTATATATTCCAAATGACCTTAATAATAGATTGTCTGAACAGAGGCTTTAGCTATGTCCCAAGTAATACACTGCAGAATTTAAAACATTAACAGGAATTAAAACTTAATTTCAGAATTTTTGTTTCATTTATAATATACTCTATAGCTACAGGAATTCAATTACAGCATGTATTAAACCCATAATTTGTCTGATGATCTTTAGATGAATCTTTGCAATTCTCCCGATACATGGAAATAAATTCTTATGACAAAAAGTGGGATGAAATGTGAAATGCTTTTTATGTTCTGTCTGGAAAAAAAAAATGAGACTAGCAGAACATGAAAGGGACATTGCACTGATCGATTGGAGTTCTCTTGTTTATGTAGACATTAGACAGCACAACAACACGTAACAGCCTTATTTTCAATATTTTGGCTAGTCTAGTTTTTGATACATGAATTATAAGCCTTAAATACTTACTGTATTGGAAAGGATTTTGGTATTTTCAAATCAGATGTTACATGTGGGAGTTTCCGCAATACAAACAATGGGGAATGTGGAAATTATTACACTTGCCTTTAACTGCAAAAAGTATTAGATTTGGATTTAGAAATGATTTTTGCAATAATTTTATTAAGTAAAGACTATTAAAAAGACTGAGATTTGAAAGTATGTGAGATAAATCTAGTCACCATGTAATTACTTTAAAATCAGATTAGCAATAAAGACTTCATTACAATCTTTGTAATATAAAACTGCTCAAAAATATTTAGATATTAAGAGCTCAGTCACTAAAACAATCTAGATCTCACAAGATTACAGCTTTTAGCTTCTCTGTCTTACAGTTAAACTCTTTTTATCAATCTACTGTAAGATTAAATCCCTTCTGATGGCAATCTTTATTCTGTGTTGAAACTTGCTTAAATGCCATTGAAATATATAGAGGACAATTTTCTTTTTTATCTCACTCACATGTACCCATAAGTGTAATATGAAATTGGAATTCCACTCTGTCTCATAGTATGGACATTTATTTACTTTACATGAAAAATTATTCTGCATACTTATTCACCTTATTCTGTATACTTAGTGTAAATACAGGAAATAGTGTTAATAAAGGAAATGAGTGTGTATTAGCTATTGAATTTCAAATTCACCTAATTTCCTCATCTAAACAAGGCTATAGATGAACAAACCACCCTCATTCAGCTGCATTTTAAAATAGAATGTACAAATTAAAACACCCTTGCATCTCCTTTCTCTAACTCCCAAGAGTTTACGCAGAAATAAAGGCAATGATGGTTACTTACATTTAACTAATCTATTCATGCAAATGCTTTTATTATCAAAATTCTGACCACTTTCACATTTATAAATATATATACACATATATGTAAATACACTCATATAAGTATTCAAAATATATCAACACCATATTATAACATATAAGCACATATATGTGTACCTAAGGTATTTTAGGATATATATGTGCATATATATGTGTTTGTACTTACCTGAGATATCAACTATACCAGGAACAGACAATTTAAAATTTTAGCATGTTTCCTCCTGAATCTGGAGATATTAAAATGACTTCTGCCTTTCTCATTAGTATCAAATCTATATTGAAGTACAAGCATACATTTCAATTACAGAATTTTAGTCATGTTTTAAATCTGAAATTAGCTCCAGCTGTCTTTCATTCTCTCACAAAAAATAGTTACAAAACCAGTCTGTACTGAACTGTTATCAAAATCTGTCTGTTTGAAACTCTAGTCTTCAGTCTAATCTCAATTCTAACGTAATCTGGGTTACAATTTTTAGTAATCCAGCAAAAATTATTCTCTTAGGACAGCTCATTCAGTTGGCAACAGAGAAATGGTAGGTCTCTCATGAATGGGTGTCTCTTTCCTAATTCACTTCTAATTATTATTGGAAGAATTCTGTATTTTAAGCTCTTTCTTGTACTGAGACAGTGAATTTCTAGAGCATAAAATGACAATCTAGGCCATTTATATTACACACAATATATATATTTTTTCCTCTTACTATACATTGATTATTTCAGTTATAATAATGGCCAACCTTATAGTATGAAATGGTATGAAACAATTGTAGTCCATTCATCAGTATTGTTTTGATTTTGATCATTCAAACATGCTCTCAAAATAAAGGGCAAAAAGCAAGGATAAAACGTTTTGGGTTTGGTGGGTTTTAGTTTTTTGTTTTGTTTTGTTGTGGTTTTTATTTTTTTATTTTTATTTTGGGAGGAGGATGTTTGTATCTGTTTGGAACAAAGGCAAAGAAAGGAGGATTGGCTACTGCTTTCAGCCTTTGCAGGTGCTTCAAGCTGAAGTGACAGGAGGGCTCACAGAATAATGACAGTGATGTGAGGTTTGGTGCATTTTTGGATTGCTGTTTTGGTGGGGATGCACAGTCAGCCCACACTGAGTTGGCATGTGCCATACGTGCTCATGAACATCATAAATAAAATGCAGAGCTATGTGAGACCCTCTTGAGACTATAATGCCTTATATTATAGTCTCTGGACTATAGTCTCTGGATGAATATCCAGCCCAGCACAATAATTTAATTTATAAAAATGTACTACTATAAAAACTACTACATACGAAGGTGGTTTGTTTCAAAGTGATGAAAGTTCTGCCTGTATTGATATTGTCCTTACATATGTTGCCACTACTTAGCTATATATCATTCATTTCCCTTTAGTTCAGAATTAAAATATAAAAAGACAGCTTCAGAAAAAGAAGAATATGTTCTAAACATGGTTACAACAGGCCAAGCCTGGTGTATAAACTCCCCTCCAGTAACTAACTGAAAATAAATAGTGAATGCCTTAGGCAAACAAACATCTTGAAATCCTTCTGGAAAAGAAAGAAATGATGTTATCTTGTCGTATTTCACTCTTCTGAGGCCTACCTAGAACTCAAGGCATCTCCTGAATTTAAAATACATCTGTCAGAATCCAAATGCTTCAGTACTGAACATGAGAGCCATGAGCTTACGTGGTGCTCAGTGAATACCACGAGGTACGGATACAATTAGAGGACTACGCATTCAAAATATATAGGCATCTGATAGATCTAATATATATAGCTCAGTAACCTTAGGGTAAATTGTTACATGGATTTAGCACAGCGTAGCTGCATGATTTTACCTCTTAGCTGCATTATTTTTGTCTCCTCCTCTCCCTACTACTACTACTACTACTACTACTAATATGTCAGGCTGGGGAAGAAGGTGAGATATAGCTCTTCCCATGTGAAAGAGGGGTGCCACAGTCAATATCTCAGAGATATCAGTTATGGTTGTTCCCGTCATGCTCTTCAAAACATGTTCTGGTGTTAAACTAGAAGGAATGATTTAGACGTTCTGGGGCAAATCTGCTTGTGTATTAAAAATGGAAGGCAGAGACGACACTATGAATCAGAAACTGGTCAGAATTCCTGTAACATGTATAAATACATATAAAGAGCAGGGGTAATTTTATATGAAGAATTTAAACAAAATGCCAAGCAAAACTCCCACAAAATTGCTTTGTGGTAGGAGAATAAATCATATTGTCACATAGGAATTTTTACCCAGGAAGAAGTGCTATTTGATGTCCCATCACTTTAAATAAATGAATTCTTTGTTCTTCATCTCCTTCAGTTCTGAAGTTTGAGTACCCAGCAAAGGTCTATGTAGCACTTTTGAAAGTGACAGTGTTTCAGACTAGGAGTATTGTTCTGCTGTGGTCCTATTCTCCTTCTGGGGAATATTACATTGAAAAGATGAGGAGAAAACTGAGCTGGGAAAATTCTAGGCCTGCTGATGGGACAGAGGCAGAGGGAGAATATTTTTCAGATTTCTTCCTTGTCTGGAACGATGAGGAGCTGGTAAACAGAACATCGAACAGAGAATGAGAGAAGGAAGTGCCAAAGGTTACAGTATAACAGCCCTGGGTGGAAAAACAAAATGCAGGAGTGAGAAGAGACATTGCTGGAGATGTTTTGTTTGTTTTTGAAAGGAAGAGGCTAAGAAGGATAGCAGGGGAGTAGGGAGATGATTGTGTGTGGTCCAAGCATCCAGAACTCTTGTTAAAATTTAATTAAATGAAGCAATTAAAAAATCTTATCTAACAAATAAGTAATCTACATGTGGCTATCATCTGTTTGGTGGGGTATGAATCCATGGCCTTCAGGGAATATCATAAATCCGGATGATGTCCATGAAGCCTGATGTTGCATTTGGATCTCAGTCTAACTGACAGATATGTAAAATCTCAGGGAGACAGACAGCTCCCCACTGTCTGCATCTGAGGAAGGTTCCTGTGCAATGTTTTAATTAAGGTTATTTATTTCTTTATTATGATGATTGCGTTTTAATTGCTTATGAAGCACCCCAGGGGTGGAGGTGTAGGTACCTTATTAATTTTATATGACAGTAAGGAAAGGGAAAATGTTGCAGTTTTAGAAAATAAAACAGTAGTTATAGACTTCTGATGCAATTTAAGAATAAAAGCAATATGTTTCTTTAAACTCTCATAGATTTGCAATTAAAAAAAACATTATCTTATTAGTCCTCTCCACTTAACATAGGTGACTGGCAGTGTAACTCACAGTTAGGTCCACATCTTCACTGGATTGGTACAGTAGCTAGACACACAAAAGCTTTCTGATGTGATGTGCATCTGCACTTGCAGAATTTAGTGGGACCATTTGTATAGGGTCAAAGTAGACATTCATTCTTCCATTCAAAGCACTGCCTGAATGAATCTTTACTGGGGGAGTATGATGGAAAAAAAAAAAAAAAAAAAAAAAAAAGAAAAAGATTGTTGCCTCAGGATGACAAGGCCCCCAGCTGCTGCTTCTCCATCTGTTCCCTGAGCCCGTGTTTGGTAAGTGGACAAGGACAAGGTATAGATAGATATCTGGAGTGAAATCCATGCTGTACAATGATAAGCACTGCATGGCTTTATATAAGCTCTAGGCTTTATCAGTCTCATCCAAGCAATGCTTTTGCTGCCAGGAATGCAAGTTCACAATTTATATTTCTATATACCTCTGTTTGCATGTGTAGATTCTTAGATGTATAAATTCATCCTGGCACAAACTTGTTTTGATGCATAGCACAATATTTGAGTCCAGCTGAAGTGGTGCTCTGGAAGTTGTGGGGGCATGGTTTCTGTTCTTTGTTTTGTTTTCTCCCATGAGCTATTTTGCTATTTAATTTTTCATTCATAAAGTGTTCTTGTACAAGAACAGTAAGATTTTTCTTCCTTCCTCATCTTTATTTTCATTTCTTAATTTACAAATGTCGAAAGTGATATTTTCAAGACGCCTTTTATCTGACCAAAGTGGGCTTTTATGTTACTTCCAACATTGAAAATTGTTCCCTGCAGAAAAAATAAAATAAAATAAAATTGAAACATTTCAACAGCTATTTGACATTGTACAGTAATTTGAAATTTATTGGAGCTTTTCAGGTTTTAATATGCACTTTAATTAGGAAAAGGTTTAGCATTTTTTCCAAACAAAGACTTAAAGGAATACCTCATTGGGATATAAACAAGAAGACGAGTACCAATTACCAGGGGATATTTTTACTCAGTAGTCAACATAAGGTCATATTGCTGATTTTCTCCTTTTCCTTCCCTTCTTGATGGAAAATCTAGAGCTCTAAAGATGCTGCTCAGGATTCCCCTCATTTTACTGCTACCCACTTTATTTCCTTCTTGCTTTTCTAATGCTGCATTGTACAGTAATGGTTTTATTTCCTTTTAAGCAGGCAACACCAAGTTACACAACAGAGACACTCGGGAAACAGGGTCCTCTTTTTGTTCTGCAGCTACTGGTAACCTTCAGCAGATGATACACTTTTCTTCCCCACCACTTACCTATTTGTAACAAAATACTAAGACATTTTAATTCCTAGAAGACTTAAGTGGCACACACTTGCTAGGAACAAGAGTTTATTGTTGACTGGAGAGTTGTGCAGTGAATGTTTGCTATTTTTTGCAAAGTTTTGCAGAAATTTGCAATCATTTTGTTTGGCCTGTTCAGCCTGAGACTTCAGGATGAGCTGTTTTCACAAGACAATCAATGTGAAATGAGCAGCGAGGCAGAGTTCTGTATGTGTGTGCATTTTTTTGATGCATCAGACTGAGGTATAACCTGCAAAACATCTGTGTACGGATTTTCATTAAGATATTTGATATATCCATCTCAAAAATTACTTGCTGCCCTAAGGAAGGAAAAACTGTATCTTAAAGATTGCCACTTACAGTAACACACTGGAGCATAGCTTACTCTTCTGAATTGCAGTTTGAGTAATGTGTCAGTAGAGCCTGGAGTGCTGCTGTTTTTTAGGTCTGTTCTGCCACCTAGAAAGCTCATTTTAACTCGGGTTGTGGTCAGGAATTAGGTACTTCTACATCATCATGTGGCGGGATAGTTCTGTGTACATTCCTAACATATCAATAGTACTGTGGGTTGATGTTAATCTCCTCAGAAACTGGCTCCCTTGTAGCTATGACTTTCTCAGAGCTAATTCCCTCAAATAATAGAGACTTCTGTGAGAACGTCCAGCTTGATCCTTGCTGCTAATAGTTGTACCACCTTTCATATGGCCACATTTTGCTGTACATATGCAGATAGTTTTCATGTGCAGAAAATAAAACTACAGCTTCCAAAACATTCTTTTTATCCAATCCCTCTTTCCTTTATCTGCCTCCACTTTATTTTTCAGGCAGCGCATCAGAAAGAGCGTTCTACTGTCTCAATCTTCTTGGCCTCTAAAGAGAATAAAAATATACTGGGGGAAGAGAGGGGCATTTATTGGTTGTACCTGAATGCCTAATGGCCATGGCAATGATTCGGTTGCCAGAAGCATGTACACTGATGTCTCATCCTTGGCCACTCACTGTTACATGGAGCTGGTGTACAGCCAGTTCTTCGTCTCTGGGAATTCCCTTCCATCTAGCTTCTGTACTTTGAGGGCTAGAGGTTCAGAGTAGCAGAGACCGTACAAATGGTTTTTACTTCACACTGTACTGTTCCAGTCATTGCTCTTAAATAAATTGCACGTGAATCCTGACTAAAATTCTTCAGTTGTTTCACCTTTGTTTTCCTTGGTTTTCTTCTACCTGCCTCCCTTTTTCACTTTAATCCCCTAAGTTTCTTTCCACCTTTTCCCCTGGTCTCTCTTCATCTTCCACGTCCTCCCAAGCCAATACCATCTGAGGCAGTGCCTGCAGCACAAGGAGACACATATGAGCTAGCTTTAGACTAGCTAATTTTGGTACTGACAGCACACTTTCTATTTTTTCTAAAAGCCCAAAGACGTACCCAGCTCCTCACCGAATACTGCACACGCAGTCACTTTGTGCTGCTGTCAGTGTCTGAGCTAGTTCCCATATGTGCAGGCACGGTGATTGCGTTTTAGATGCGCCCTGAGTGTGATGAAGAAGGGTTCAATGTATTCACTGCCTCCCGTTTTCAGCTGCTTAGTTACTGCTTACAGTAAAAAAAGGCACCTCACTTATTAAGGAGCTAGTGTCTGCAGTCAGACACTTACACGCCAGCCCTCTTTACTCTGCAGGAGGCATGGCATCCACAAGGCCCTGACTAGTCTATTCTAGGTTGTCTGAGTTCTTTTAAAGTGTATTAAAAAAAAAAAAAAAAAAAAAAAAGGATACAGACAATGATTTCTTATTTTTTTATAGGGATTTGAATTTTTTGTTGCTTGGTAGTTCATGGAAGTGGATTTTGAGCTTATTTTTTTTTTAAAAAAAAATCACTATTTATTTTATATTTATCGTAGATTTTGGTTTTGCTTTTTACTTCATGAACTCCCTTTTCCAATGGAGCTTGATATTAAAGCACATTTATTTGATCTAGTTGTTTGTGCACCTGCATCATCAAAATTTCTACACAACTTTGAGAAGAGTGTTTTCAGTCTCTGCTACAATTAAAATAGCTAGGGAGAAGACTTTGTGCTTAGCTATGGTCACATCTACAGCAAACTGCATTAGCTTTCTGGTAGTGGATCACAGCAGTGGCCAGACAACTACTTTCCTAATCTGCAGTAAACGGGCTCAAAGCAGCCAAGGAGAGAGGTGATGCCTAATGGAACTTAAGCAGCAGCTTTAAGTAATTTTAGCTTGAGTGGTGGCACAATACGCAGAGCAGTGGCTTTCTCATGGCTGATAATTGTGCAGACCTCTGGATGAAGAGTGGGAGATGCTCAGACAAAAGCCTGAGTGTTTTGGGGAGTCCGGATGGTTCCCTGTAATCATGTCTATCCCTTTGCAGCAGCACATTACCTATGCAGCAATATGCCATTCCCTTGCTTATTAGCAAATCTGCAGCCAATGGTTGTTTGGTTATGGCAACAAGCACATGTTTTTTCTCTTCCTGCTCTTGTTGTTTTTATAAGATTGGAATAGTTTTGGAATTTGGAACAGGCAAAGATTAGGGCAGCATATCAAATATATCAATTACTGACTGCCTGAATGTTGTTTTTTTTTTTTTTTTTTATTTATATATTTTTTTTTTTATTTTTTTTCCTGAGGAGACCATTTTAAATGAGTTTGTAGAAGACTAGGTGTGTGTGAGCTCAAGCTCTGTAGCAGTCTGGGATGGTGCCAGTTCCCTTGCCCTGGTACCATTTGTTTGTTATCAGCTGTGCCTTTCTCTCCTTTGAATGGAACGGGTCTCTCTATTTTGTTATCAACTCTCCTATTCTTTTTTTTTTTTTTTTTTTTTTTTTTTTTACCACTGGGGGGGGCTGTTTTTTTAAAAAATTTTTGTTAATTGTTGTAATGATTTCATTATGTTGGTGGTACTTCTGTTTCATATTGGAATCCGATTAAAATGCCATGTAATGTATTAGAAATGCCATGGTAAATTACATTAACTCCAAGTACATTTAGCAAATGATGATATAGCCTGTCTTTAATTAGAAAGACCTTGAAGGGTCAGATGCATGACATATATGCTCAAGGTGGAAATTCTTTTAAAAGGGCATATTTAACCCAGCTTAACAGCAGGTCAGCTCAATAAGAAAAGGAGTACTCTGTATGTAGAATGAATGGAGGATATGTCTGATTCTTTGTTACACTTACAGTGTTTTATTATTATTATTATTATTATTATTATTATTATTATTGTTATTATTAAATTAATCTGTAGCCATCCATTGAGTGCTCTGGGTTCACTATGTGGTGGATTAAGAATTACAATATAAGCTTTGACAAAACACTGCTTGTAAGTGTATCTCCATTTTCTCACAACTCCTTCAAAAGCTATAGAACAGAAGGAGAAAAATATGGGCTGGGAGAAAACTAGACCATTTGGTGTCTAGGAAGTAACTAACTCTTTATATTTATCCTGATCCTGTTGAAATAGCGCCATTACAATCAACATATTCAAGAAATACTCATGTGAGTAAGTATGTGATTTGTTCAGCCTGTCTTGCAGACCTGGATATATATATATATATATATATATATATATTTGAAAGGTCTTCTGAGCCCTAAAAGATTTAAGCTTTTTCTGTAGGTTATTCCAAATTACCTACCCAGTAGTAAATCTGATTGCCCTTTCTTCCGCAGAGATACATATAGCTGGAAACCTATGCTTCAAGTGTACTTTTAAGCAGATAACTCTGTTCTTACATCTTAATCCTAATACCTGAAGCATTAATAAATAGTGTAAACTTTTAAATACACAAATGCCTGTTAATACAGGGATACAAATAATTGTTAATAGAATCAAAATTTTGTAAGTACACAAAAGTTTGCAGACTGGCCACCAGAGCTTTGTGTCTTGGGCACACATTTCACTTCCTTATTAAAAGTACCGTGTTTAAATCTTCTTTCATCCCTTTTCATAGCATATGAACATGACTCTCTGTGATTGTTTAAAAAATAGAAAATCTATTTCAGTTCAAGGCCTCAAGATCTTTTTTGGGCTAGCCTTCCTTTGGCCTGTTTTTCCTTTGTGTATGTGTGTGTGCTATTGTCTTGTTTTAGCTATGTCCCTACAGAAGCCTGCTATTCTGTTTATACAGCCTTTCAAGTCTCTGCTCTGATACAACTCTCTGTGTTAAGCATTAGGCAACAGGAAAACCTGCTCTTACTCTTACTATCGTCACATGTTATGTTTCAGCTCCCAGAACAGGTTTTACCTTCTCTTATGAGCTGAAAATTTGGTCATATATGGCATGAATACCAAAGAGAGGTTGCGTGCAAGAAAGTTTCTCCTCGCAAATTTTTATTTCAGGGTGCCTAAAGATCTAATTTCTAATAAGGGCTTGTTTGTGATAGGCATAAAATACAATACACAAAATATAAACATCTTGCGGGGTCCATAGAGATTCCTTTCTAAACATTTGATAAGTAGGTACACCACATGTACAGATAATTATAAATAAATCCAATTGGTAATTGGGAATGGGAACCATCGAATGCTAGCTGCTCATTAACTCTCAAGCATTCTGTAGGAAAGCAGACATGAATATGTTCCTATAATGGTGTTCATTTCTCTTCACATTTTGATATTATGCTTTGCCAAGTAATTCCTTGGCTGGAAAACCCTGATAATTTTGAGTTTCTCCACTGTTCGCTCAAAAAAAAGTCAGACACTTGAAATACATTATGCATCATCTTGTCCTCTGTATTTTCATAAACTTGAAAGTGTCATTTTATTTCCAAGTCAATTAGTCTGTAATTCTTTTTCAGCTGTTCACAAGCATTTTATTCAGAGAACTTTACTGAAGAACATTATCAGTGAAACAATTCTTGTGCCTTTTTATTTAGCCCTTATTTAGGTAAGGTCACCTTCGACTTTTTGGAGTAAAGACTGCCAGGTTAAGATGTAGTTGAGATTTCTTGTAAGATACGACTTTTAAGCTTGCTTGAGCTCTTGACTTTTCCAGCAGTCCTTACCTCTGCACTGTAATGTCCCTTGGGGAAACCTTTTTTCTTTGAGAGAGGCTTTTTTTTTTTTTCCTTCTTGTGCAATTTCAAAAAATAAGTTACTGATTGCTGTATGCTGAGAATTGCTGTAGCAGACTGCTGACATTCATTAGTTTTTACTGTTCCCCCTTTCCTTGGAATACAGAAATTTCTGCTCCAACACTGAAAAGTAGAGTAACTGTTGTAGCTAGGGTATATTGTCATTATGAGGCATGATCAAGTGAAGTGGTAGAAATACACTTGAAGCTATTGATTTATATTAACCATCACAGAATTGATACTCAGTAATAAAACTGTATCTACTTGATTGCCAAAAGCATTAGTTCTACTTTTAATTGTGAATCAATACTTTACTATTTTCATGCTTTTCAAAATCAATGCAAGAATATAACAAGAGCAGCTGTTTTGGTCTGGCTTAAAATTATTTCAGAAAACATAGATGTAGATAAAATACGTCTTCATGAAAGCTTAGAAATTTACCCCACTAAACATTTTCAGGTTCTTGAAATTTCTGTATGTAATGCAGAAGATTTAGGTAGGCCTATATTTTTTATAATTGTTATTAGCATCACTATTCTAAAAATAATAAATACTTGGCTAAACTCAGAACACAGGTTTGTCTTTTTATTTATTTTTGTAATGAGAAGAGTGCAATCTATATATGCAAAATAGCAGCAGCTTTGCCTCATGTACTACTGAGTAAGAGGAAGACACTTTGAAGATTGTGATAATTCTGGCAAAAGCTATTCAGCTATGGAAAGGCGACATGCTGTTATGTGGGGTTGTTAATTGGCATACAACAATGGATGCATTATAAAAGTCTTGCATTCTTTTTTAGTAGATGTATTTAGATGATTAAATAGTCATGCTTTGAAGAAGTTCAAAGTCGTTTTGGTTTGCACCACATCTAACAACAACATGGACCTTACCTGAATTAAATTAACAGCCAACAAAATAGAGTTTCATCCTGTCTTCATTGAAAAGTCCTATCAGAATTATTTTTGCAGCAGCATTTGCACAGAGTTGTTTTGGGAGAAAAAGGGAAGCACGACTGCCCCCTACTATCTAGTAAAGGTGACTGTTTTCTCACTCAGCTCTATAAATCTCTTTTAGTCATGTTGGTGTTCATCCTTTTCACTCCTCTTGGCTCTTCTGCCATGTTGGGTTGGTCTTCAGTGAAATCCATGCTGTGCAGAATGGCTCACGTAGTGTTACTTCATTCTTGCATATTCCTCTGTGCCTTGGCTTCTAGCTCTGCTTCTTGTTATATAGCGTATGCCATATAGAGTGTCCTCTAGAGCTTTACTTTGTTGTTATGCAGCATGTTAATGCCAGAAGCAAGGCTCTCATACAACTATCATAAATAAGACCATATGCTTGTACAAGCATTTCTTAAACTCTGACATGGAGTCTGACAATGGCGTTTGCTTACTTCCATCAGTCACCAATCTGTTTCTAAACCTCATATGTGCAAAATATGTGTAACAGATGTTTTGAAAAACTTTTAATGAAATTCACATGTGTGCAAAGAAATTATTTTTGTTATAGTTTGTGTAGAAGCAGTTGTATCAAGCAGTTGTCCTTCCACGTGGGCTAAATGAGGGAGCAGTTATTTCTCCTTTGTTCAGCCACAGCAAAAATAGTAAAAGCTGCTGATCAGAACAGAGGCATTGGTAGGACTAAGCAGAAACCTTTTAGGCTAAAGCCTTTTCTTGGGAAATGACAAAGGAAATGCAGGAATTAGGACTAATGGGAGAAAGGGAAGAAGCAAAAGGAAATGCAACAAAATGAAAAGCAAAGAAGCCAAAGTCACTCTGATCTTTGAGAAATGAAGGGAGAGGCAGTCTTGGGATAAGTGCTGACTGAAGTAAGGCATGGAATTCCTTAACAGGGTTCAGGGAAATTGGAGTTTATTCTCTTGTTGTATGCAAATGGAGTTACATTTAAAACATTTGTGCTTCTATTAGTTTTTCCTCTCCAAGGGACTGATCTAAAATCTGCCAAATTTGACTAACTTTCATTCAAGAAGTGGGCAACGTTAACCTGACTCAGACCCTGAGCAGCTGGTGACCAGGTATTCCAAGAGTCTTCTACCAGTAGCTCAGCTGATCTGGTCATCCAGAGTAGCAAGCTGTAAAAAAACATCCAAAAAGGACGTTCAAGGGTGTATTGGAAATGTGTGCATTTGTTGGCTTGCTTCCAGGTTTAGCTGCTTAGGCTGTGGAGTCAAAATGAGCATTTGGATATCTAACAATTCCCACTGCAGAGTACAGATAATAAATCCGCAATTAGTAACTCGTGCATTAGGTCAATTTAGGAGGCCAGTTATTTCGTATATAAAAGTTGTAACGGCAGGGAACTTTCCACACTTTGCAGGCTGCTCTGCACCTAATCAGCATCAGTGAGAGATGGGGAAAACAACCCAGTCTCAATTTTCTAGGCTCATTTTTCAGCTGTCAGAACTAGTTATAGCTTTCCCTCCTAGACTGAAGAATGCTGACAGTATAAATGGATGGATCAGGTTTGCTGTTCTTGTAAATGGGTACAATTCCACTGAAATTAATACAATGCCATTGAAATTGCCTGTAAATACTGGTACACTGCTAAGGTTTTGAAACACTATTTGGAAATATGACCTTACCTTTGGGTTCATGTAAATGATTGATTTTATTACATTTATTCCATCTCTTTCTCCCCCCATTACTGTAATTTCAGTTGAATGTCTATAAAAATATTTGGGTGGTGGAGGTGATAAGTTGTTATTTTGAGGAAAACTTTCTATTTCAGTAAAATGAGTTAAAGTTAAGTGATGTCTTCTTTAATTGTAATCCTCTGCTACTCAATGGTTTGAATTCAAATAGCTTCAAAATAAAACTGTCTAGAAGAAGAATGAGAGAATCTATGATTTACAGTAGAAACATGGTTGCATACTATCAGTTTCCCACAGAAACAAAGGGAAAGAATTTTTGAAAATATATTCCAGGTTAACCTTTCAAGTCAGCTTTCCTATCACCAACACAGCTAGCCTGTCTTCTTTCTGAGCTAATCCCGATGGTTTTTTCCCTGGTCAACCAAGTAACATAGCTACAGAAGCTGTACGTTTGACCTCACTCTGATCAAGTTTAAATCTGTGTCAACATACTAAAAACTGAGGACTGCATTATCCTCCAGCATTATACTAGGCTAGAGGAAAGAACACTTTCTAGCCAGGTTGCCAGCAAAGGAAATAGGAGTTAACTTGTCTTTTTGGAAATCAAGGAAGTTTTTATATTGAAGACCAAGAGGCTGATTTGTCAAAATAAATGGGACAGGGAAGTGGTGGCATCACCGTCCCTTGGGGTGTCTAAGGAAAGGCTGGACCTGGTGCCTAGGGACATGGTTTAGTGGGTGACAGTGGTAGTAGAGTGATGGTTGGACCAAATGATCTTGAAGGTCTTTTCCAACGTTACTGATTCTATGATTCTATAGTAGTCAAGTACTACAGAAAGCAAAAGTTACTCAGATGAAGAAATACTGAGTATGAAATGACCCAGTAACTTGTATTAGATATTTGTAAAGCTTTGGCTTCCATTTCCCTAACTCAACACTTCAATATTTGACTTCTTTCATAAAGACTTTCTTAGGATCTGGGGCTTTGTTGCAGTGGCAACCTTTTTCATTGGAAGACTTCAAAATGTATGTCAGTGATATAGTATTTTCAATTCTTCTCAAACTATTTCTTCACTTTTCCACCTCTCCACATTATAAATTCAGAAACACTTGAGACAAACGAGCTTAGCAAACAAACAAAAAACAAATAAAATTCTAAACACAAATCAGCTTGTAAAGGAGTAATAAATTAAGTATTATCTCTGTGGCATCTACTTCTACAAACATGAAACCTGCAAACAAAGGAAATAGGAGAACCAGGAATCCTGGAAAAAGAAAAATTATAAAGACGTACAAATATAGTATAGAAGTGACCAGAGCCCCATGCTGTAAATTTTCAAAAATCCACTGATACAAAAGCATAGTTGCAACAGATGAGAGTCTGGACATAAATTTTCTGGCTAAGTTTTCCTATCATCATTTTTTTTTTTTTTTAATCCAATACTGATAAAATTGGCACGAATCTTACATTTGCTGCTTACTTTTCCTTATAAAGCAGATCAACTAACTAGCCATATGTCCACATAAGAAACAAATATTGCACAAACTGAGAGCCTGTATCCAGACAGGAAAATGAGCATGTCTGTTCATCTTCACTGTATGCAGAGATGTCTTAAATTGAAACAGACACAGAAGAAAAGAGACAGTGACTAAGTAGTTCCTGTCTTTCTGTTGTTAAGATTCAGACAGTTAGGTCTGCAGTCACCACAAATAAATTCCAGAAGGGAATTGCAATCAAGGCACTCATGTTCTTCCATTCAGCCCAAAACATCACGGAACACTGCTATTTCCAACATGAATCTCCAGAAATCATCAGTGAAAGGAAACCAGCTCCCTAGTGAAGATGCTAAGATGCCATGTCATCTTTTCCTTTAAAATGTTAACTTTATTTATAGACTGTACTGTTTGTGAGCTGTAATAATTCAGCAGTTTTCTTTAGAATGGAAGTAAGCAGGTTTTTTTTTCATAGCCCTCTTTAGGCAATTATGAAAATATGTCTTGATAGGAAATGACCTACTTTTTGGTTAACCTGAGGCTTTTATTGTGCACCTAGATATTGTGCATTTCAGACTGCTTCAAGAAGTCACTAAGGAAGCTCCACACCTGGGTAGAAGTATCTTCCTGACTCAGAAGCATGCTATCTGCTCCAGCACATACTGAAATAAGGCATGTTTTGCTCCCTGTAATGTGTTGTCTTGCCTGGGAAAAAAAAAAATGGCCAGTTGCTTGATAAGAGGCTTGTGGGAAGGAGGTGCTGACCCAAGAGAGTATAGGAGCTGCAGCTGCTGATTACTTATTACAGCATGATTCACTATGGCTGGTTTTCAACGTTTTACCAAACTCTTTGTTTCAATAGTATCTTGTAGCAGTAGTTACGTGGTGTGTATAGAGCTAAAGTATTTTATGTATTGGTAAGTACACACTACTTGTTTTCACATTGCAGGGCCTAAATGAGCCTTTTTTTAACATTTGATGATTTAATATATTGCTTTTGATCAACTTGTATCTGAATGGCCAAACAATTACCTTGCTCCAGGATCCCAAACTGGTAGATTATGCAGAAGTAGGAGCAATGAAGTCCTCTCTCCATGCTGGCTTTGCTGGGGGATTGCACACCTCTGACCTGAACCATCAGCACCATCACGTTAACACTCCTAGAACTGCTTGCTGTAAAGTTAAGTTATGAGCAAGTCTGAACTACAGACCTTCATTTTTGGGTCTAAGTGATGGACTCAGAATTTTATGATGTCTAGGGCCTAAGGGATGGATTTAAAGACCTCCTAACGTTTCTGCTTCTCTTATTTTCTACTTGTCTGTGCACAGTCTCTGTATTATTTTTACCCTCCCACAGTCTCTTTTTGAACAATGAAACTGTCTTTGCCTTTATCTTTTGATTATTCCTATAAAGGTTGGAAATCGTTTTGGAGTTTTATTTTTCTCTACCCCTGACTTTGTGGTTTTGTTTTATTTTATTTTATTTATTTATTTATTTATTTTTCCTTGAAATTCTACAGGTCCTGTGACAATCTCCATGTGTCTCAGAGGCATAGTCATTATTTTTTCCTTATTCTGTTCCTACTATGTCATTTTTTTATTTTTTATTTTGGAATGAGAACACAAACCTGCATGTGCCATTTAAAGTGAGGATGCAGCAGTGATTTAGATATTAACATTATAACTTCAATAGTATTCTGTATTCTTCCTTAGACCTAAGGTCTAATCATGATATTTAGGTACCAGCTGCACATTGAACAAATGTCTTTTTTCAGTTCTCCTTGATGACTCCTCCTTTTTTTTTTTTTTTTTTTTTTTTTCCCCAGGATCTTATAACTAATTTAGAAGTTATCAGTGCATATGAGTAGTCTAAATTGTTCTTTCCAATGTGCACTACCTTGCAATTTTCTACATTCAATTTAATCTGGTCATCATATGATCCAATTGCTTTGTTATAATAGGTCCTTGTGGAGCTCTTCAGAGATGTTAGCTGAAAGGTTCCTGACCATTTTATCCTGCTGCCTTTTCTGTCAATATATTAGCAGGGAACACTGTAACAGGAGTTAAGAGATCAATATGCTGCCTTAATGGGAAAGTCTTATGCAAGCTAATAGAAAGAAAAACAGTAGGCCTCCACATACGTTATTATTAAAACCACATTTCTCTTATTAAAATATTATTTTTTCCCATGGGGTTGTAAATTATGTCTAACATAACCCTTTATTTTTGTATGAACTTCAGCTGATAATTCAAAAGGGTAAGACACTATGGAAAACTTACATTTTTCTAAATGGCGTTGTATAAACCCCTTTCATCAACATCGAAAAAATATATTAAAGAGTTTGAATAACAAAATGTACCATCATTGAGAAAATCAACAAGAAAACATTCATAAATTTTAGAAAGGCCCTATTAATAGAGACAAATAGATACAAAATAGTCCTACAAGATGGCAGTATTGAATGATTCCTGGCTTCGTAGATGCTGCCTTCAGTCATTTCCAGTATTTGTGTACTCTACCCTTATATTTGAAGTATCTTCAGTACTATATGAGATCCCTGATTGCTCTTTGGTTTTGGTGATTTTCTAGCGTAGGTTATTTTTTTTTTCCTTTTTTTTTCTTTTCTTTTTTTTTTTTTTCTCCTTTATTTTGACTTGCATGTGTTTATTTGGCAACGGTTTTGCTCTCACTAAGCTTTTAATCAATGATGAGAAAAATATTCTATTTTGAACCTCTGAATATAACTTTTTTCAAGGTCTTTTATTTTTTTTTCCAGACAAAAAAAAAATGGTTTCCATTATAAATTAAATAAGGTCTTGTTGTTGTTGCTTGCCCCGTGTTCCAGTCTTTTTGCCAACTCATTCAAGAGGATCTGGAAAACATTTTTAACAATTTCTTGGAATATAATTGTTTTCCTATACTGGGGGCAAGTTATTGTAACATGAAAAATAAAATTCACCCAAACTCAAGGCTTTATTGAAATCTGGTTTTAAGTAAAATTCTTGTCACTTTACTTCTTCCCAAGCAAGCCTATCTATAATTTAATAAGTTATCATCCCTTGAACCACTCAGAATTAACTTACTCTTCTGGGTATTTGCAGTCACTGGGAGCTACATGTGTTAGTAAGGCTATTGTCAGCCTTTCCCTACTTATGCATCCAATATGAGAGTAGTAGCAAAATGATATAATCGATTTTATTAATATTTTCTTTATTTAGTTATACATAAATTCAAATCCCAAGTTTTTTTTTTTTTTTTTTTTTCCTGTGGAGTCATGAACGTCCCATCACATCCATATTTATCAGTCACACTAGAAGATTAAACTGAAATGCTTGTGTGGAACATGCTGCTTATGTAAAAAGGAATAGAAGCAGCTAGAAATTAAATCAAAATGGTGTTAATTGCTAATAAATGCAGGATGTGCAGCTGGGGTGAAATGTTGTTGTTGCAGTCCTGTTTGTAGGTAGAGCCGAGGTTTGTGTTATTTCAATGTTTAACAGTATCTGCTGACTTAGTTGCCTTTATGTATTCCTTCCATTTTCAGTACTTCAAAATGGGGAGGTGGAAAATGAGAAATGTAGACTGATGTCCTATCCTCTCTGTCATCATTCTAGAGATAGCAATAGCGTGAAGCTAAAGGAAAATACTGCATTTGACAAAGTCTCACTCTTCATTTAAGCTATTCATTTGCTTCAGTTATGTGAAGAATCTTATTTGCAAAGGTACTTCCTTAACCCAAAGGCTGGATGGATATCCTCCTACGAACAGTATCAAGATGTAGACAGAGTGATATCATTTTTCAGGCTATCAGAAATCTAAGGATTTCATGGAGCACAAATGCACACCATCACGAAAATCCATGCAAGATGCCAATCATTTCTTGCAATAGAATAACTGTCTGCTTGCCTATTGTAAACAAAGCACCAAGCCGTATTTCACAATTGCATTGTAGATGCGAATATTTTTCTGTACTATTTTAAATAACAGCCCCATGAGAACTCCATTCCGTCTTTCATGATTAAAACATTTCTACAGAGGGAGTTAGAGATTGAAATCTATTCATTATGGAAAGTATTTTCAAGTTGTTGGAGCTTTTATGAAAGATTCCAAGTTTCCACACCATTTATTAGGCAATAACATCACAAGAGAGAAACCCCAGGAATGTTTTAGATTAGAAGAAATCTAATAAGGACCTTCAGAATTGGGATGAACATGTTGTGCAGAAGATTTGAAAATATTTCAAAGAAATGTTATCATGACTTTAGAAAAAGGGAATAATCCTCCTGCTCCTCCCTCCCATATTATCCACTTGGACCAAAGTCATATCTTTGCAATTAAATCCAAATTATTATGAGTCATATGGTGACTTTCCGTTCAGTAATGGGAAACAACAAGGATGTTGGAGCAATAGTCAGTGAAAGGATTCACTGAACTGGAAAATGCAGTTTTGACTGTGAACTCCAAATCATTTAAAACCTACGGAGATGTGATGATGGGCTTTGCTGACATTTTATGGAGAGGAATTTAAAACTGTCATCTGGTTAACAGTAATTTTGCTCGAAGATACAGCACTGAACAATGTAAAATATCCAAGGGGGAAGGGAGATAAAAGTGTGGTTTAATTTGAGTTTGACTGCCCTATAAAAAGGTTAATTGTAGACCTACGACCCATTGGGCAAGAAGCCCACTCTTGCCGGGGGAAAGTGGTGAATTCTGCTTTCTGTGACTAACTCAACAAAGTCCAGGAAGATAACTGTGTTTCTTGTTCATTTTCTTTGAAGGTAATGGATACTTTCTTCCACAGTTCTTTGTGTTACTTTAGAGCTCAGAGCAGAAAATCCTTTGTGCCCAGAACCAGCCCAGGGTAGGACTGATTACTGTTTGCCCATTGTAATGTACTTTAATTCAAGTCCCATTGTGCTTGTGAATCCTGTCAAATACAATAAGTGATTTTCCAGTGGGGGAAAGTTGTCTACGTGGAGCTAGTGGAAACCTAGTAGTTCCCTAAAATTACTTAAGGTACTGAAGAGGATGATAGCCTTAATGTATGGTTTACATCATCCTTAGCTGTGTTATTGTACCTTGCTTGTTCAAGCACGTGCCACGTTTCTTTCTAAATTTTATGTGTTCAATTTTAGGCTGTTTCTCTAAGATCTCCCAATTTCCTTTAGTTCAGCATTCATTTTCTGGGAGATCCACCAACAATAATTCTTAAAAGGAATGTGAATCATTCCTGCAGTAGGAAGAAAATGGTTTGGGTCTGTGTTGCGCATAGGTTATTTTGTTTTATGTTATTTGAATGTTACTAACAAACAGTTAACAGACACTTTATTAGGGCTTAGGGTTGTCAAGGCTTCAAAAAGAGAGGTCAAGCACTATGGCCTTTGGCTTTACCTCTTGGAGTTGCTAATCTATATTTAATCATTTGCTTTATATGTGGTCAGAAAAATCTCAGCAAAAATCCTTTCAAAAAGGTTAATTTGTGTGTGTGTGTGTTTGTAGGGGAGTAGTGTGTGTGTAAGGGAGTAGATGATGGACCATTATGAAGCCATACATTACAATTTCATTTCTCTTGTTTAATATTGTTCAGAGCCTCTACAGACAGGGGCTTCTTTTCTGTTAGCATCCACCTGCTCTGGATGCTTTTATCTTTATTAAAGTCTTCCATAAGCAGTAAATTTCAGAGACGTGAAAAATGCAGAGTTTGGTTAAAGGATTCAGCAGTTGTTCAGGGTTAGCTCAGAGGCCAGGAAGGCTGCTTCTTCCCAGCACAACACAATGCTCTATGGGGATATCTGCATTAGGTCAAATATTAGAAATTGTGTAGTTACATTCGCCTAAAGATAGAGCTGTGTTAATTACCATTGCTGAGACCAGTAAAACATATCTATAGCATGAGACCAATAAAAATATAAGAACTCCTGCAAAATTAGTCCAGTCAGGAACCTGCCATTAGCAATTAGAGGCCCCCTTCAACTATAACCTGTAATTCCTGGAACTGATCAGTAATTAACCAAATTGGCAATCTGTTTCTTTGCAGGACACATCAGAGCAAGGCAGACTGACAGATTATAAAGAGATCTTTTCTTTTACCAACCATCAATGTTTGCCACTCAAATCAGACTTTTCACGTCAGTATTTCCTAGCACTATGTTTTATAGCATTGTTTATTTGCCTTCTACCATATTTCTTTATTATATTTCCATTAGCAAAAGGCCCAGAATAATTGTGGAATGACTTAGATTTTGGTTTGAAAAATAATGTAAATCAGACTTCGGAAAAGGAGAATAATTGACTTGGAAAAAAAAAAAAAAGTTGATATAAATAATGAGTGGAAATACCTTATTAGATCAGTTAGTTGACCCCTTTCCAGACGCAATGGTTCACCATCATAGAAATGCTGGTGTTGCAGCCATTTAAATTATAAATTGCTTTTATCATTTCTCCAGAGCCATGCCACTCTCGAGGAGAGCACAGGGCTGAGAGTATGTCTGCTACAAGGGGCAGACAAACCTTTACTCCAGAACACAAAGTTGTGGAAACCAAATGCCTGGCTTGTGTTCAACCACAGAGGCTTTAGGTCACAGGCATGAACTAATACTCAGTCTAAATGTTTATTTTCTTAGTCTCATATCCGTTCTCGTAGCATTTGGCACCCAAGGTGTAACTACTATTTATTCTAACTTTCCATAGCCGTGGACTCTCAACATATCTTGTCCTTCATTTTCTCTCAACCAAATTGGTAATTTTTTTCTGTCTGTCAGTGGTCTATTCACACCAAGATAATCATTTATTTTAAGTCGTATCACACTAACATTTGTAAAAGTGTGATTTAGACCTGAATCAAGACCAATTTAAGTTCACGGAATTGAATGGAGTTACTTACTCATGACAGTGGAAAAGAAAAAAGGAAAGAAAAGAAGGGGAAGGAGGTGATGGAGAGGTAACGAACAACAAAAAGAGAAAGAGTAAGGTAGGACATTTAACTAGAAGCACTTTAAATAAGATGTTGAAATGGTTAATATCTGGACCTAAGTGCAGATCATACACAGAGAAATTAGAAAAAGGAAGTCATTAAACACAGGAAACTTCTAGGACTTTGTAAATGCAAAATTAAAAACCAAGCTGAATTGTAAAACGTATAACAAGTTTCATGGTGCTTTTTACTATCATGTCCTTTGAGCTTAGGGGGGAACCCTGCTGCTCAGTGCTCAAGAGTTCAGAATATTCCTCAGCAGTTGGTAGAAGATTGCAGAAAACATGGTCACAAATAAATGGCAATAAAAACCAAAGCTTAAAAGGAAGCTTTTTCTTGCAAAAACCTTTCATTCTGGCAGCGGTCAGAGACTGAGATGAGCTGCAGAGATGACAGAAAGCTCAAAACAATATAAATGATGCTGTTCATAATTAAGAATTAAAACTGTGCAGCTCCTTTAAGGCAGATGTCGAATGGTTATAAATAGGTCATTTTCATTCCACATAAAGTCAGCAAGCATCCTTCTGACTAGAGTTATCCCATTGGCACAGCAGTCCAGTGCTTGAGAGGATGGAATACTTAGTTCTTAAAATAGTGTGTTGTTGCACAATTACATTAATTGGCAACATCCAAATTACACATAAATTCTCTGGTTTCCTAAATCCTTCTGAAATGGGAACACTACTTAGAAAATGCAGACTTCATTAAGAGAAATGACTCTTTGTAAAGATGTTTCCTAGACATCAGCATCTTCCCTGTGGCAGCTTAATTACAGAACAGCATACTTAGTTGTAACTAATTTCTTTTTTAAGAATGAAGACACAAAATTGAACTTACACCAAAGACAACCTGCAGCTGGCTCATTTTTTTCTCAAGGGATAAAATTCATGAACTAACTAATAAACTTTATCAGAAATTCCCATTCTGCTGCTAGAAAGAAGGAAGTGCTGCGAATGACTAATTGGAAAGTGTTGTGTGTGCCGGTGAGTTACCTGTCTCTGCATGTCTCTGTATGTCTCTGTAGTATGTATCACATTTCAATGTCTGGTCTTTTAGTGAAGAGATGCTCCCACAATGAGCCACCTCAAAGCAGGTGAGGATGGTTGCGTCTTCCTGGAGATCTGGTGTGCACCCTGTCCTATGATTCAATTCCAGTTAGCAGACTCATAGTGACTTTCCCAAAATGTTGGTGTGCCCCACCGGGAAAGGCCACAATGGAATTAGGGATCCCAGTTGGAAGAAGTCTTTGACCTAAATCAGGTTGGGGAATTTACCCTGGAAGCAACTGAGGACTTGGAGGATCTGGAGCGCAGCTCAGGGCTCCTTACTTTTACAATATACCCATCTCATGACCAGATACTGTTCTGTGAGGTTATCCAAGAAGCAGATACAATTTCCCATTGACATCTCTGGGTCTTCTAAGGCACTTGAATTAATAGGCTTTGTCCTATTGATTGTAATAGGCTTAAAGCCAGGTCCTTTGTTTTTCTAAATTTATATTTTCAAGCAGCAACCAGAGGCAAATCTATCGTCAGCAATCTGCAGAATGCAAGAGTCTGTGGAGAACTTTTTCCTTATCCTTTGGGTGTCTCATAATCACCAGCAATGCAGAAAGCTATGATACAATAATTCATGCTTTGCGTCTCAGTTGCATAGTTGATGCCAAAAAGGAATGACAAATGAGTGAAATTGGGCCTGAAATCCCAATAGAAAATAAATGCAGACCAAAGATTTTAGATAGATTAGTTGTGATTTCACGTGCTGTTTTTTGTTGCTGTTGTTTTGTTTTGTTTTGTTTTTTTTCCATGTAATTGTATAATTCTAAAATCTAAGTGTGTCCAAACAAGCCCCAAGCACAGACATTTTCAGCTGCTGAGACTTAGGAATTCTGTATCTGACCTCTGCAGCAGAGGCGATTTCTAGAGCAGAGCCTCATCACTAGTCAGTTGCCATTCTGAGACAGAAACATACTGTCAAACACACAAACCCCTAGTGCTCAGAAACAGATACTCCAGGCATTAATTGTTGGTAGTGGAGGGTGGGTTTTTTTATTATTATTATTTTTATTTTCTTGGTGTTCCACTGTGCCTAGTGTTTCCAATGAGAACTCAGCTGACCTTAAAATAATAGCTGGAATATTTTAGGTTACAAGGACAGTGGCTCTTGGACATCTGGCCCAACGCTTCCCATGACAACAGCTTCCTTAGAGCAGGGGTAACTTCCCAGCAGTAATGATCTTGTGTGGAAAGCAGTTTATACACATGTTCCAGGGAAAAGATTTTGGGTGCAGCCCTCAAGAAAGGAAAGTGCTCAGCATCTTATAGCATTAGATCGAGAACTGTTACAGGAAAGGAAATTTATTCCAACATGTTCACAGTATCCCTAGAAAGTGACTTTACTCACATTCAGAATTTCATTATTTTCCAACTATAGATGATGCTGGATTTCAAGTAAGTGATATAAAAAATAAACTAGAAAGTCTGGCAGACAAATCTGTCTCGGGAGTATGCATGAAAGAGTTTCCTGATACTTAGTCACATCTGTTATACTTATAAAAATGGCGTATCTGCAAGTTTCTGAGCTACAACATGAAATAAAATACAAAGGTGAACAAGAAATATTATCCAGCATCAAAAATATTAGCTACTTTGTTTTCTTCTTTTGATATGTTCACTAAAATGATCCTGGATGAAGAAACTGTTGTTGTGTAGCACTAATTCAAAACAAGATATCCGTATTTTGTTATTAGTTCAATAAATCTTTATGCTGTTCATTTTTAAAAAATGTTTATCCCATAGAATTCAAATAAAACCTGATCTCCTGTTCCCATTCCTAGATATTAAGAAATCTCAATAATGGTCAAAAAGAAAAAGTTTATAACAATTGTATAGAAAGATTATTCACAGCATTATCAGTGGCATGAGCAGAATGGGCAATCACAATCTCTGCATTTTCAATTGGACTGGAGAGAATGAGATGATTAAAAACTATAAAGCTGCTTATATGTAAAACCCGTACAAGCCTTTTTTCCCCCCTCACATTTTGTCTTAAATTAGGCAGCTAAATATAAAGCTGCATTTTTTCCCCTTAATGTAAATGCTGGGATAGCTTAAATACATGTGCTGGAATTCAGATCTTGGCTATAGGACTGCTTTGTCCTTCTGAAAGGGAGTGACCTTGATTCCATCTCACGGATTCTCAGAGAAGGTGCTCAAACACAAGTGCTTGAGCACTTTAAGGTGCTAAATGCCCCTTAAACACAAATCGTTCTGTTTGCCTCGGCCTTCTCAATTTCCAAGTGAACGTTTCTTGTGCAGCAGTTGTGGCTGTATTGCAGCAGTGCTGGTCTTGTGAGCACAATGAAATTAGTTGTACATTAGCTAGTTTGGCTGTTGCTGCCAGGCTCTGCACAGAATAACAGTCAATGCAATTATTTTATTTAATGAGTGCTTTTTGTGGCACAAACAGAGCTCCATGTTACCACAGCTCACCTTTAGAAATTTCTTACCTAGCTTAAAATTAGTTAGCTAACGGATTAAAGTATTGCTTAGATATCTACCTTAGGTGTCATTGCCACCATTACAGTGCAGGGTTATCCTGCTTTGCACCGGGACTCTTTCTGTATGTCCATCTGATGGTGCAGAGACCTTGCCGTGATCGAGGGTCATGCCCTAGGGTCTGCGTGGGCTCTCCACCAGAGCCCTCGAGTGCTGTGGCTGTGTCGCAGAGGTAACTGCCTTCAGAAGGGGCTGCTCCCACAGAGCTGAGTATGTGCCTCTGATTTCAAGAATACTTAGGTCTTTTCATAAGTGATGCATTGGATCTATACCCCTTTCTTGGACTTGTATCTGGGAATATCTTCTTATCTGAATAGATCTTACCCAGCAGAGGGTAATTGTGACAATAAATCTTCTGTAAATAGACAGAAATCTCACCTTTGAGTATGGTTTGCAAATCTGAGGATTACCAGGGGATCTTGCATATGACTACGTGTCTTATGAGGTTTTCAATATTGTATGCGATCCTTCCCATTTGAATAATGTAATCAGGAAAGAAAGAAACAATGCCTTCCTCTTCTCCTCAGCAAAAGCTGTTATAAACTTTGTTTTGGATGTATGAAATGTGTTCTAACATGAATATTTTAAACCACAGAATGTAGCTGCAAAACAGTGGTTAAGCAACAGCGATTCAAAATGTGTTTGACTGTAGTTTGTTATGTTTCATTCACAGGAAGTAAAAATTAAAATTGGGAAATTCCAAACTTGTCCTTACCTTAATAATTTTGCTGTTTGATTCTGTAAAGTGTCATTTCTTTTTAAATCTTGATATGAAGAGGGAAATGTAGGAGTCATTTTAAGGGAATATCAGAAAGCCATTAAATAGCTTTTTGAACCTACAGTTCAGGCTATAGCTCTATATACATCTAAAGATATATGGTTTTGGTTATGGTTTTTATTTCAGAATGTACTTTATTTGTTCTTGCAAATTAGTCATCATTAGTGAATCATTTGCTATATGGTATGCATTATAGAGCCTGATTTTCAAGAACAGGTCATTTTGACTTTCTGGCTGCGAGCTTTTCACCTTCCACCTTATTTACTTATTCCTGTGGGGTGCCGAGAACCCTCAGCTCCCCCCGTCCTTCACACAATCAAGCTCTGAGCATACTTAGGTTCTTTGATTAAAAGTTTGTTCCTTCATTTGCTTTGTGTTCCCAAAGGCTTTGCTTCTAGGCAGCTCACATTCATTAAAGACTCCATGGAAAACACAAGGGACAAACTTAATTCGTTAGTGCCAGTCCAGAATAGCAACGCACATTCAGTGAGAGCAAGGTGCAAGGCAGTTAGTTGGCTTCCTGGGAATTGTGAGCCGGCACCACAGTCTTCAGAGGCAGGCGTGTTTGCTAGAGACACCACTGCATGTCATGGGATATTGGATCTCTCTTCTGTAAAAACAATGATTTTAAAGGTTACTCTATAAAGGAAAATAACATTTTTTTCTTTACCCATCACAAATGATCACACTACTCTTGAATTATACGAAGTGTACAGCGTAGTCTTCTTTCCATGGATTATTTCATATTGTTTGGTGCTTTCGTAGTGCATATAACACAAACAGATTTTGGTCCTGTTTATGCAGTTACTGAAGAATATGAACATTTGCCATCCACCGAAGTAAAGAGCAAATTGGGTTCCAAAAAAATAATCTGTATTATTTGGTAGTAGCATATATACTATTCATTGTAATAAATACCTCATTAATAGCTAGTAGGTACTTTTACATGTAAATTAGGAATGAAGTATAATGCAATTATTCATCTCTGATCTAAAATATTTACATTTCTTAATTGAGATACAAGTACAAGTGTTATTTGCAGAAAGATATGGTAAATGGTGCCTAATTTTTAAAAATAAATAAATACCAAGTAGACACGAAAGATGTTTGATCTTGGTGAAACAAGTTCTACATATATTCCCCAAGTGATTTTAAGGAAGTACAGAATTAGGATATTTCATTTTTAAATGTGAATTTTATTACAGATCTGTGTTTTCCACTAAGGGCTGGAATTTCTTCTGTGTAGCAGGAAGTCCTAGAGTACGATACATACTATATACTACTTGTTCTAAGTAGTTAGGCTAGAAAGTGTAAAGCTATTTTAATATTTATGCAGATACCTAAAAAAATAGGATACATCTACATAGTATACATAATATACATAATATACGTTTGAAAAGAGAAATCAGGTACTCATATGTATTTGTAGAAGCTTTTGAAACATTTTTTTTCTGAGTTCACAGAGAAAGACATTCTGCAGTCCATGATAGGGCATATTTTGTGATCCAGGTTTTCTTTCTGAGTCTTAATCCTGGGCAGCATATGGTATGATTCAAAATGAAAGCTGTAGGAGTCCAGGCTCATGAGGCAATGATCAGTGAAAAGAACACAAAAGCTTGAAGCATCCTAAATGAATAATAGTAATAATAATATCAATAACAACAATAACAACAACAACAACAACAACAACAACAACAACAACAATAATAATAATAATAATAATAATGGGAAGGAAGACAGCCACTAGGGCTGACAACCACTGGGGCTTGCTGGTCACGTCATTGCAGAGACCTTTAGCGAAGGTTTTTGAAAGCTTTATTTTGCTTCATAGGTATTTTTTGGCCTGTTTTCTGGAGAAATTTGGATTAAGAGACTGCTTTTCCTTCTTCCCATGGAAAGTAGGGATGATGGAAAAGGATGTTTCTAGCCATTTTTGAAAGAGAAGAAACTGAAGTTTGATGTGCGTGGGTTTAGGACCAAAAGGGATGAAGCACAAAGCTGAGACCTGTCTGAAGTCAGAAAGATTTTGTTTAATTTTTCAAGTTGTTTTGTTTGTTCTTTTCTAACAGAACAGATTATTCATTAAATAGCACTGCCCCAAGTAGATAAGGTGATCTCTGGAATTTCCAGCAGCTACAGTAGAAACAAAACTTGGGATTTTTGTTTATTACATGTTTATCACACTGCACCTCTGAAAGTTTTTCAAGAAATCATTTTTCCTCCAGATATTATTGAAGCCAGCCACTAATGTTTGACGAGCTAAGCATATGCTGGTGCTTTTGTTCTGCTTCTCTACTTGTAAAACTAGGAGTTGTTTGGAAGGTTAGAGACACTGAGAATGAATTTTTAAGTCATAAATTTTATCACCACCATGATGAGTTTAAGACATAGAAAAAGCTTGGTTGGATGGCCATGCTTTAGAAGGATCCAAAAAGAAGTCTAATTTGTAGGTGGTGCTGGGTGACTTTGGTTGCTGGTAGTATCAACAAAGAATGAATACGTTGTCTAGCATTTCAATTCTCACTCTTCATTCTACTATCATGAGTCAAAACCTCAGGAATAGGTCACAGAAACTTTTTATATGTTGTCAGCTAAACTGAGCCCGGTACTTCCTCTAAATTGCAGAGATGATTGATATAGCCAGTTAAATCATAGCATGCTGTATGCAGCTGACATTTTTGAAATATTTTTCTGCAGTCCCACATTTGTCCTGTTCTCAAGAACAAGTTTATAACTCCCATGCTATCGGGCATGATATAAATAAAAGGAGAGCTTGTAGGGAGAACTGAAAATAATATAAATGTGTTTGCAAAAAATCCTGCATGGTAAAAATATACAGAATTTAAGACTTTTGAGACAATAATGTTCTTAGAAGCTAGCTATATGTTTCATTTCTGAGGGGTGAATACATTTGAATAAATGACCAGTGAACTTTTTTTCTCAGATGCCAAGGGAACACTGCTTTTCCATGAGTGAAACCCCAGAACTTTCAGACTTTTCAAGTTTCTTTTCTCAACATATGTACAATTTAAGAATAGATTTTCATCCAAAGTACCCTAAGTGGCAATAAAAGCAGAAAAAGAGTTATATACCACGGAGCTCAAACATTTAATTGCTTTCTCAGAGCTATTATTTAAAATTGAAGAAAGTATGTAAGGAGTCCTGAGAGCCCTTTTTAGCGACTCAGTGGTTTCTACAGTTTATTTCATTCCTTTTCAGAAATCGCACAGTTTTGCCATTCAGTTGTATTTGGTGATGAGAATTTACTGTGCTGTTAGAGTATAACTTTCCAAAGTTTCTTATCTGCTACAGAAGCGTGTTGTTGGAAACTTCAATGACTGTGACAAAGACTCACCCTGCTTAAAGTTTCAAAGTACAGTCGGGCTGTAGTCATCATCTGCATTCATTATTTTCTTTACTTCCAACATCTTCCACAGACAGAGGAGCATTGTCTTTCTCTGAAAGCATGGCCTTCAGTCTCTCATGGCTGGCCATTTGATGAAACTGGTCTATCGTGTGGGCTTCTGAGTGAGAAAACAAAAACAGCAATAAAAACCAAGCAGATTGGCAGTTGCTATGGCAATTTCATCCTTTGCTAGGGTTCAATCTAAGTCTTAGAAGCTACGGGGAAATTGTAAGAAATAGTAATTAGTTTTTCCAAGGGAATGTAATTTTCCATTGTGAACAGAGATTACAAAGGCAACAATTTAACTGATACAACTGGATTAGGGAATCTAAATCTTATATTATCTATTTTTTGTATGGAACTGACACATTTTCTATGAAATAATTGTATTGCCATCTGCAATACCAATTATATACTGTCAAATTTTATTTCAGATTATTGACTTTTTAAAGTGCCTGTTGGTGACAATTGCTAATAATACTATCTGAGCAAAAACAGACCCAACAAAGTGTGTTATATGTTGCAAGGGGTCCATTAATTTCAATATAAAACACAAAGTTAAAACAACTTCGATTTCCCCAGAACCTGAGAGGAAATCATTGTATGAGTTGTTGGGACAGCTTTAAGGATAATCTCTGGGGAAATTCCGGAAAAAAAAGGGATAAAGCTGCAACTATGTGGTATTTGTCCATAGTGTACATTTTTAGTACATAGCAAAGGACTTTCAGACTACAGGTTTGATGCCAAGCCATTTTCCCTGGAGAAATGATTTCTGGTGACAACATACACAGTACTGCTGCTAAGCTTATGGAACACCTCTGGGTTTTAGGTAGACTAACGGAGAATGCAAGAATACTCCTCCCCATTTATTATTCCAATTACATTGACTATGCCACAGGCATTTATATATTGCTTTCAAACTCTGAGGCTCTCTTTATATTAGGCCTTTTTAAGCATTTTCTGGTGGTGTTTTTTTTTGTATTTCCAAGGATAGGTATTGAATAGATTTGGTGGTTATTTTAGTAGTGTAAAACCCAAAATTCTCTGTAGAAACTGCAGCACAGCCACAGTACACTAACTGTATTATCACTTGATACTTGTTTCAGCTAGAGTTGAATTTGTAGGAAAGGGGCTGATTTTTTTTCCCGAGAATTCTTTGCTCCCTTGACAAACAACAAATTCCTACCTTCTCTTACAAAACCAGCCCATTTATAAAAAACTTATTTTTTTTTTACCTTTTGTGAATTGTATATTACAGTACCCTGTATCATAAAACAGATGTAACGTTGAGAAACATATCCCTACAACGAAATTGTCTCTCTGAAGTGGCTGTAAAGACAGAGGAGACATTCTGGGAAAATATGCTAAGAGAAGAATGGAGAAGACACACACTTAAAAATACTCATGCTGAAAGGAGGTTGGATCTCACACCACAGAGGAAAGCAGGGAGTCTAGAGAACAGCCAAGCCACAGAGTGGGCTGAAATGAACCTGCATGTTTTGAAAATAAAAAAATAAAAAAATCACCTGCCTTTATTTTTTACATGAAAGTACATTAAAGAGGCAAGTTAATAGTAATTTTTAGAACCCTGTTTTAAATAAACAGTCATTGCACAGTAACAGATATGTATTTTTTAATGTATGATACCAAAACCAACTTAAATTTTGAATTATGCTTTAGTTTCATGCCATAGTTGTGTTGTCAAAAGAACTTCCAAGAAGAGAGATACTGTAAGTCAGTATCCTCCAGTTTTGATCCAAGAGATTGTGATTTAAATAAATAAACAAATAAACAAAACAGCAGCGGCTAACAAAGGGGGAAAAACAATGAATTGCTAGGAAAACATTTCAAAGACTAAACATAACTTCTTTCTCTCTTGTTAATACTACTGATTTACACGAATGAGAAAAACAAGAATATTCTTCAGTTAATATTCTTCAGTTCAATGTACTTCAGTTAAGAGGCACTTAGAAAGTACGGAGAGCTCAGTGAAGGGAAGGTGGTTCTTCATGCAAGTGGATGCATTCTCTCTCTGAAGTCTGCCTCCTTGCCACCAAATATGTGAAGGACCTCAGCTAAATGGTTTAAAAAGATGTAAATAACCTCCAAAGAGCTACCTTAATTTGGACAGATTGCAAGATACCCAGTGTCAGAATGGCTGATAGCACTATTTCCAAGGTAACCGCATCCTCTTCAAAATACTACATCAGAAATATTTTATAATTTTACATTGCCATTATTATTGCATTACATTATTATTATATTAATATCATTTCCCATCTCAGATGCACATTTTAAACATATCCCTGTCTCTGTTTATTAATTATAAATATTGTATTGTATTTCCTGTATCCTATATGCATTCAGACATAGCGTTGTGAAACTGATACACAATGCAAAATAAAACTGATACATACATAAAATATGCTACCTATGTAGAATTTTCCAACACGATTTATTTTTAGAGAAGGTGAAATATGTGTGAGTTTTATTAAAAGAACACTAAATATATACTACCTAGCTTCTATGCTTTTTTACAACGTTTCAAAATATTGTGCACAGGGTAATTGGTACCATTCTGCAGAAAGCTGGAGGATGTGATTGTAGGCAAGTGAAGTATCTTGCACCAGGTAATGCCATTGGCCTGCCACTGAGCTGGAAATAGAAGAATTGGATCCTGGGTCCCAATTCAATGTTCTGTCCCATTATTGTAGCAAAGCATCAGATACATGGTTTCTCTTTTACAGCTCTCTATTTTTATTTATTGTTTGCTTTTTCTTAAACCAATGTAGTGTAAAATATTATCTGCTGAAATTCATTGCTGCCTCAGGCAAGCATTCCTGTTGCAAACGTTTTGTCAACAGTCTTCCACAGCAAGTGAATGTCTTTCCTGTCCTTTGGCTCTTAAAAAATCCAGTTGAAAATCTGGGCTGAGCCATTAGTCTGTGACCTATGGGGATACGTATATGAGACTTGCTAGATAGAACTTTTAGAACAAGCTAATGCCTTACCTCCCACACAGGTCTTATCCAAGTGATCATACAAGTAGAAAACCATGCAGTCTTTTGGACGCAAAGAAAGGAGAGCCTCTTAAATATTACATAAGTATATAATAAGTACATTTTATATATAATATATATATAATAGTATATATTAAGTACATTTTGAATCTTTGATGAAAACTCATGTCATTCTGGTTCAACAGAATCTCCAAAGACATGATATTTAACCAGCATCGTATATGGGCTGCCCACATTACTGAAATTAGGGGACACCCTATTGTCTGTTATTCTAAAATAACAACAGACTTGCAGCACACCTGGAGGTTTTCAGTGAGAACTACAGCGTGCATGGAACAGCTAATACTCATTCTGTATGTGTTATGGGATAACAGCTTCGGAGATGATCTAGAGACGAGCATAACCTGCTTACATAGATTTTTATACCCTGCTCTGCTCTGCGGGGAGTGCCCAAGAATGACTGAGGGTTGCACTTCCCTAATAAGTGCCCCCCCCCCCCCCCAAAATAAGCTGATGTGGTCCCTCCTGGGGACTGTAGGCTGGCAGCAATGAAGGTGTTATACAGCACTTAGCAGCTCTGGGAATCCATTAGGAGACCTCAAAAAGAATACTTCTCTAAGAGAGATCATCCGGCCAGAAGCCTGCAGCAGAGCTCTAAGAGCTCCTAGCAAATTACTTTTACTTGTTTATGTGTCTAGACTTTGTGAGTAATTTGTGCTGTAGAATGACACCTCCAAAGTGAGAGCAGGAGAAGTATTTTCTCAACAGTCTGAGTAGTAAAGCATCTACACAATTGTGCTGATTAACATTTTTTTCATATTTTACTTTTTCTGGTATTAACAGCGAGACATTGGTATTTAAATTTGTTATGTAAATTTGTATCAGTTATGTGCCATGCTCCACTGAAACATTTTAGTACAGTGAAGCACACAAGTGCCAGTATTAGGGACAGCACTTTACCCTTTGTCTTGTCTGCATTCCAGGTTCCCCACTGCCTGGAACATATATACAGGAATGCAATGTTCTTTCTCTGTCATTGTCTCATTCAGACTTGAATGTGCTGAACAGACAGGTTTGAAAGCATCTGCAACATTCATGCTGGCCATAAAGGGGCATCTTTAAGCTTCTTCACTTGTACAGGTATTTTCCATCTCTCTCCTGAAGGCACAAAGGTCAGTGATAAGACAAGACTGGTCTATCAAGGAAAGCAGGCAAGTGACTGTGATGTTGGGGACGGACATTTTGTCTCTGCAGTCTCTAGCTCTCCATGGAGATAAACCTGAGCACTGAACCAGACTAGGTCCTGATTTTCAACTATCCAAAACCTAGTGCCCTGCAGAGGTACTCAAGATTTTAAGGTGAATGGCAAGAAAGTGTTGTCTTCTCAGACGAATGCAACCAACTGCAAATCTGTGTAAAATATTCCTCTGAGGGATGTGACACACACATTGTCATCTTTCTTAGTGTCCTAAAATCTGTCAGAGCAATGCTCCCATTCATTGAGCTTGACCCTGTGCATCATGGCAAGGGATGGAAGTGTTCAGAGCCATAACTTGCACAAGCAAATAAGCTCAAATCCTTCTAGCTACTTCTGTCATGAAAAAAAGAGCCACCAGCAGTAACAGTGGGTGAAGTGAAAGAGCCAATGGGTGGAAGAAAACTGAGCAGTAGGAGGTGTTCTGGAGCACCTAAATGTCTCGATGTGAGAGCACCAGCTCTATGACGTTGTCTTTCCTTCCTCACATAGTGAAGGTTGCCAAAGTGACACATGGATGCTAGCAACATTGGGTGAAACAAAGCAGCAGTAGGCAGCATTTGCACTCAGGCACACGCATACTGAGTGATTAACCCCTTTTAATTCCACGAGTTTTCTCTGTGATAATGAGTTGCTGATAGAGTTTGTCATATCTCTACAGTGTGATAAGCTCAGAGATAGCAGTGATTTCACACTAAATGTAGGTACAATGAAAGTGTCTTGTAAGGTTCACACCCCATATAACATAGTGTTTGAAAACCTAAATCATTTTGGATGATATCTTACATTTTAATGTATTAGTTAAAATATGGCTCATGTTCTAAAATTAAACAGCCTAGGGTTATCATATGGTAGAGGATAAAATATTCATCTCATAATTACAGTACTTACATAGAAAAGATTGAAACCTAGTGTTGCTGGATTTGGGGGAAAAAAAATAATTGTAAAGTAGGAGTGGTCATATAAGAAACATGCAGCCTCAGATTTTTAAATATAATTTCCTGTCCTGAGTAAATAAGTGTATTTTGTGCTGGATTGAACTTTTTCCTCACCAAAACAAGCAAAGAGCGTTCTTTCAGTGAGTGGAGTACAGAGAATTTTCATATTAAAATGTACATTGCAGTTGATATATTTTTATGTCATCTATGCAAATCTAAATGTGGGGAATTTGCAATACTGCTCCATGAGTAATGGAAGGAAAAGCACATTCTGGGTCCATCCGCTCTGTTACTCTAAATGTAGTGCTCTCAGAGGACATAAAAAAGCCTGTAACTTGTAGCAAGTAACAGCAATTCACCATCATTATGTACTCCCTCACCTGTTTGGTGGACGTCTTAGGTACAGCAGTTGTAAATTAAGGGACGACTGTGTGACTGGGAGCTGTAATAGAAAAAAAAAATGTTATTATGAGAGAACTACAGAAGCTGCTCACCTTTAAATGAGGACAGCTCCCATTCTGCCTGTGATTTACTATCTGCTGCAATGACATCAAGGTTTTCTAACTCACCAGCCTCTCAGACACAGATTTCTGGCCTCTCTGTGGGCCTAACAAGCCATAGCAACATTAGAATAGGGTTTAAATTGAAAATAAGAATACAGGAAGCCAGTTCAAATACTGCCGGGCAGGTTAATCGTAACAGAACATATGGCTATAGGCAGAAAGTCAACAAATCAAAACATATGTTAACATAAACTTAGTTCTGACTTCAGACACGCTTGTAAAGGAAGGTATACGGTTAGATAAGTATAAGGAAACCTAGATACAGCTATTTCCAAACACCTCAGCCTTTTGCAGCCTGTTTTTGAAATCCAGGAAGGATGATGTTGCCATCAGCTCTGGCAGACACATGAAAATGGTGATGTTTTGTTAGGCTTATATCCCTCTGTTGCTGTAGACCCCTCCCCTCATGAGAAGACCCACCTCCATTTTATCATTCCATTATTGCAGACATGAGCTTATCTAATTTTGGTGCATTTGTGATGCTTCCTTTGAATATGTATTGCCATGTAAGCAACTCCCTCAGCAATTGTGTGAGCTTCAGGGCCTGTTTTGTATTCTGAATCTCATTAGACAGGTGGCTCATACCTGGCAGTGAGGTCCAGAGCAGTGCCTGCTTAATAATGTGTTATCATTTTGATGATCTTTTTTTGCTTTGCATTATTGCTATTTCATGATTATAGTGCCCAGCATTATTAAAGAGCAGCCAGGAACAAGGTCTCTGTCATAAAGAAGCCTATATTTATACCATTTTGATTACAGTATGGACCAAAGACTTCCATGAGGTCCAGGGCCATGCCTAAATTTAGACATAATTAAATCTGTATGCATGGAAGGAGAGTAGATTGACAGCACATAGATGGACTCTTGAGATAATCAGTTTATTGAGCTAATGCATGTGACAATGCATTAGCATTTGGTTAGTTTGGTATGTGCAATTCTTGTAAACTTCAGAATAGTTCGTATATGCAAAGTTTGGAAGACTGAAGCTCTAGTAATTTATTCTTTCTTGCTACGTCATTTAATTTGTTACCACTTTAAATAGGAATGTTAGAGCTACTGAACGCTGAACCAATTTCAACTCTTGTGAGAGTTATGAGTTCATTTTATCTTTGTAATGATGAAGGAAAACCTCTCCAGCAAACTAAAGAATAAACTAATTTTAGTGGAAAAAAACAAAAACAAAAACAAAACACAATTGTTCTCTGTTTAAGTAGGAGAACAAACACAATTACTGAGAAACACCTGCAATGTATGAAGTAGTGATCCGTGCTGTCCTCTCAAAGTAGTAATGTAAGTGGTGCAGTGATTTTGGAAAATCACGTCTGCAGAAACTTGTAGTGGTGATATTCCACCTACCTCCTTGATTTTTATTTTTTATTTTATTTTTACCTCCATTGCTCTTTTGTTAGAACAGGCTTAGGTTATTCCTACTTCTAAAGTCAAATCTGGGACATTTCAAGCTCCACTCAGCCCCAGCTGAAGATATTTCTATTCTTCTGATGAGATATCTTGGAAATACCTTTTCTGGCCTTGAAAAAGGAAATGATTCATAAGAATGTATGTAAGAACATACACATGTATATCCAGATTTGATCTTTTATAACAGCAAAAATAAATTGGTTTCAATTGGACTGGGTATTATGTTCTGGTTCTGCAAGTCAGTAATGTTATATTGTACATACATTTAAATAAATCTGTACAAAGTAATAGCTTTTTGTAAAAGCAACAGGAATCAGGGTTCTGACTTGCTTTCTGATTGGGGGAGAAGAAAGATTTTTTGTTGTTGTTTTTCTTTAGTATTGGATATTGGAAGTGCTGTCAGTTAGGTTGTCATCAAATACAGTAGTCTTATGACCAAAGCAGGTTGCATTCTACTCTCTGTTGTTGCTCTAGTTTTCTGTTCAAAATGCTGTAAAAGACATGAAATTCAACATCTTCCTTGTGTTGAGAATGTTTTTTGTTGTTGTTGTTAATTACATATTTGAAAATGTAACTTTGACTCCAGTCTCCTCTTCCTCCTTGTATAACTCAGGACAAATCAAATGGAAACCTGCCAGTCACGGACTGGCGCTGAATATACTAGGTTGTGCTTTTCTGGTCTCATGAAAAGCAGGAGAGGTTAAGGAACATTTTCTCTCCTGCAGGAAATAAGAAGTCAGGCATTTTTTTTCTTCTGGCAATGGATTGCTTGCTAGGTGAGGACATGTGAAAGGGCTCTGCCCTGACTGCCAGATCATTTCAGGCAATCCATTTGAACCACTTGCATTTTTTTGGAGTCAGGAAAAAGTATTAGTCATGCACACCCCAGGTGACAAAACCACTGTGCACAAGGGATTTCTATAGCAGACCCATGTACCAGTATTCCTCCTCCCCTGCCTTCTCCATAACAGTTAAGGCTCAATTTGATCTCATGTCCATGTATACAGGTGCAGCTGTTAAATAACTACAAAATGGCAATTGTTAGGGCTGCATCCACAGCTATGGTTTCAGCTACAACAGCAAGAGTGAAAAGATTGCACAATCTCTGTTTATGAAGACAGTCCTTTGGATTTTCCCCATCCACACACCAAAGCAAGTAAACTGCTGTTAATCTTAACATCAGCAATCTGAACAGGAAATTAGACCTTGTCCATTATTTATGAGGATGGGTGGAGAGCAAATAATCTTTTTAGCATTCAATTGCAAATTCAGAGAGAGAGTTTCTGGGTTAGGATGATCTGACAGAGAAATGACTCTTACTGCTCTCCCAATTGAACATATCAGATTCAGATTCCAAAGGCCTAAAAGTGGTTTTATTTCCTGCATCCCCTTCGGTTACCTCCCTTCTTGGTCTTACATGTTAATGCATTTATTCTTGATCGCTTTGCAAAAGACCTAAGTAAAATTTGGGTATACTGTCAAAATGGAGGAAGAAAACTATAAGCTCTAAGCCTCCTTTTGATTACACCAATTTAAAGGAATAATTTAATTGAAATCAATGACATTTTCCTTGTGTAAGACATGCTGACAGCTCTAAGCCCTCTACTATGAACCTAGGAAAGTGAAAGATAGTTGATGGATTTGTTGCTCACTGTGTGCAGTGACGGCACCTGATTTTCCATTGCCAGCATCTAAATATTAGATCATAATAAAATCTGCTGCTTGTGTGGCTGCCATTGCAAATCTGGTGCTTTGATATAAAGGAGAAAATAAAATGTGGCAATGAAGTGCTTGTCTGCTATTGGCAAATGTTAAGGCATTTTTGTTTAACAAGAAGAGACATTCTTTCCCTGCTCCTTCATGTTGTTTTTGGTTGTTTTGTTTGCCCCCTTCCTCCTAGTGTCACTCTTAAAGCCTTATTTCTTGAGTGATAGTGGGAAGATTAATCCTTTTGCAAAGAAAGAAGGACAGCTTCCCTTCATTCTGCTCCTGGCTTTTTTCCTTGTTGCCAACATTCTACAATTCTGTATGAAATGGTTACAATTCAAAAAGACTCATTAAATATGTTGGAGGGTATTATCCCTAAAAAAAAGAACCTAGCATTTCCATTTCGCTACTACCCTTCAGTCTTCTCTCTTATGTCTTACAGATCATCGTCTGAACAGAAAAGCAAGCTTAAAAAACATGTAAAGGGGCTGGAGACGCGTTACACATATAGAAAAAGAGCTTCTTGCCTATATCAAAGTGCTTTCTAGGGATGCTGAAGTAAAATTCAAACAGAAAGCCCACTTTTCTAAAGGTCAGTGATGTAGCACACTCCCAATTATGTCTCCATTTTTAATTTTCTTTCCCAAATTTAGTTTTGATCCTGTAGCTTTTAATTCAGTGTTTTCCCTTTCTACCTTTCCTCAGGGAAGCTACACTCAGGAGTGTAGTCTGGAGTCATTATGTTATTATCAGGAAGATATTTTTCTACTCCATTGCATACTTTCCTCTACACACTACTCCATTACGGAGGTTTTCACTAGCTGATTGACCCTGAGCTGCTTCCTCATGGAGGCTGGTAATGTCATCAGCTGTCTGCCTACATTGCAGTCCAGCTCAATGGTGTATGGCCACGAGGGAGCAGGCTGAGGCTCCATCTGTAGGGATAGGTGGTAAATGTAATGTAAATGGACATTGATCCACTGACTTCACTGGAGCTGTTGGGATCAAAAGCAGTGAGGGACCTGGCTCTGTAACCCTACTTTACATGTTTTTTCTCAGACAAACCCTTCTAGTCAGATCTCACTGGCAGCAAAGACAGCTTGTCGTCACTGTTGAAATGGAAGCAACTTTCTGAGAAGCACTAACTAGAGCAGGGCATCCTGTGCTGCAGAGACCATCGGTACAGCCTTCAACAACCTGGCTCTAGAAGCTGGTGTGATGTGGACCTGCATCAGCTTGAACACAGCACCAGGTTTGCTGCTGTCTGGCTTTCCATAGCTAATTGCTGTCTCTACCAGGCACCAGAACATGTGGAGCTCCCAGCTCAGGTAGAGCTGTTGTGAGGAGTGGTGAAAGTAAAGGTTATGTGGCTGAGATATTATGCTAGTATCTAACATTTAACTGTGATGGGAGATTATGTATCAGTAAGGGAGTTGTTTTGTGTGCTGCTGTCCTATTGCTGCTGTGAAGCAGCAATGAAAAGTAACGGCTAAGAGGTTTGGTTAGGCAAACTGCATATAAAATTCCCCTAAAATATTTAGTCCTTCTAACAGCCAAGAGCCTGATGACAGGTTAAAAAAAAAAAAAAAAAAAAAATCATGTAGATTGCTTATGACTGGGCTTTATTTTGCTTCCTTAGTAGGCTTCTAATCTCTAAAGAGAACTAGAGTTGTTGTGCAGAAGAGATGCGGTTCGGTCGCTCTCCCATGAGAAAGGTATGCCGGATTCCATTCTGGTGGCTTTTTTCCCAGTGGCTTATCTGTATACCAGCAAAACCTCTAAAGTTTCAGGAACAAATTCATCTTTTATGCAGTCTTTCAGGATCAAAACAAAAACAAACAAACAAAAACCAAACCAAACAAACAAACAAAAACATTTGCATTTGAAATGTCAGTAAATTCTTAATCCATCTGCATAATTTCAGACTGGCTACGTGGTTACCAGCAGCTACCTTTGATGTGCCCTTTGAATTCAAGGCTGTGCTGTCAGTGCCATTCCTTCTCTAGGTATGCACAGGCTACTTAACTAGTTCTATCAGTTTAATAACAGAAAACAAGGGATGTGTGGCTATCACAGATCTGCAGATGATGATGCACAGGATATTAGCTGAATTCTTGCTTATATTTACTGCTTAGCTTGCTTATATTTACAGCTCTACTTTCGTGGATTGGAAATGTCCCTCTCCTTTTAAGTATTTTTTATTGGAGCCAGAGCTGATGTAGGCTGATTAACATAAAAGGCAGACTGCAGGATGTTAAAAGGTCTCAAAATAATATTTAGGGCCTAAAAAAAAATCATGATGTCATAACTGTCACATACATATGTTGCCATGTATCCATTTTTACACAACTAGTTTATGTTTCGTAGTTAAATTGTTCTTCAGCTAAGTTTTGAAAGTGCATGCCTATAACCTATCATTTACACCTGTATTCAGACACATAAATAAAAATACACGACAACATATAAATCTGGGCCTTTAGGCTCAGAGCTTACATGATGCCTGATCATTTTGTAAATAACTTTTCTTACCTAGAATAACTATAGTGGGTCAGACAAGAGGACGATCATCCCTGGTGTCTTTGGTAGTGTCCGACAGTGGATACTTTAGAGAGAATATTAAAAAATGACAAGCATATAGGAACACTTGCACCAGTACATCCTGCCAACCTCTGTCAGTTTAACACATTGGGTACACCTCTTGGGTTGGAGTTTGCATCTGCAATATCATCGGGTAGCCAGTTAAAGATTTTTCTTGCATAACTTTATCTAATATTTTTCTGAATCTCTCCACAAATTCTTCTCTGGTGGCCATGAGTTCTGCTGCTGAATTATTGATTGTGTTAAATTGCTCTTCTCTTTTGTTTCTAATTTAAATCCCTGGATTTAAAAATAGTAGTGTGGCAAGGTGGTTCCCTCCTGGTCTTTAATTATTGCTTCAATATTTTAAGAATTATATGAGTGTAATTTCAGCTTGGAAAAAATATGGTTCTTCTCTTTCTAATAGTTCTTGAGTGCTAACTAGGCCAAACTTTCCTCTCATGTAGATACTCTAGCTGCCAGGAGGCAGACAATGACAGTACCATATGTCAGCTTGTAATGTTCCCAGGTGGTAGGTAAATGATTTCCAAATACAGGAACAGATTGGTGAGGTTTTAGACTCCTTGCTCTCTGAGGAAAAATACTTCCTATATAGCTCACCATTGCAAAAGCAGGTCAATTTCTTAAATATTCTTCAATTGTTTTTTTCTTAAAATGGTAAAATGAGAACACATCTGAACATATCAGATAAATTAGCATAAACAAATGAACCCTCAATAGGAGAATGTATTGCAGGAGCTCATAAATCTCTTCACTTTCTAACTCCTGCATGGTTTTTAGAATTTATGCTTCTGATAAACAAGAATCCTCTGATTCCTACGAGAGATATGTAAGCAGACTCATAAAGTGAAAGTGGTGTTTGTTAATTGTACACCAATACCTTTTAAAGTTAGCAAGGATTATCTGTCAGATCTACATAGCAAATTTTAGCATGAGGCAAATAATACATTTGCTGCTGGCCTCATGATACCAAACCTACTATTTTTCCTTAATGCATCTCCTTCACATTTGTGGTACTATTTCAAACTATTATGAAAAAGGATCATTATGGCATAATATGTCTTCAAATTTTAAACTACCTGTTCTCCCTGGTAGGAAGAACATGCATATTTGGGTAAAGCTGAAGATAAGCAGGTTTCTAAAGTTGCTCTTCAAATCAAGAAAAGCAGGACAGCAGAACTGTATCTGTCATGTATAAGGTGTTCAACTTGACCTAAATAATTGCATGTCCTGCATGTCTCTCATTTTCTCTTTGCAATGAGAGGAACCAAACACTGACATCTCAGAATTTTTCAAGCATTCTTGTTTCCTGACCACTCATTGAAAGCCCCTCCTATTTAGAGGTAACAAGTTTTAATCATGTGGTGCTTTTTTGCATTCCTATGCAAAAAATACTGCAGTTTATTGAAGAACAAGGTCTGAGCCCTGTATCATTGTCCTTATAATCAGTGCTGCATCTAGACAGAAAAGCTTTGCTCCCCAACAAGATTTCTAAACAATATGACATGTATGTAAAAGTATTGCCTGCAATGTATGTGGCATATGCAACATATAGAATGGCATATATGTCCAAGCGTTTCAATACAAGATGGTACTTGTGACTTCAGCACTTCAGGGTAACTAATCCTTCCCCTACTCCTATTGCTTCTTATTGTCTATCACACGTTCTTTCTTCTCTGTGTGCAGCATGCTTTTTTTCTGCTTCTTTGCCAATCTCCTTAAATCAAAATATGAAACGGATATGGTTTGAGTCACATTTCCAGTGCATTGCATTAATGGGTCCCAATTGTTTAGAACAGATTCTGTTGCTTCCTCCATAACTGCAGGTAATCCTGAGGAGAAATCTAGAACAGACCAATATTTTCAGTAAAATTCCAGTGATGTTTGTGCGATGATACAAGGGATGAGAAAAGAATGACACATAATCATCTTCTGAAAACAGCCCTTGGTGTTGCTCAGAATTTACTGCTGACTGTTCAGATCTTGTATTTTTCCTGGGTACAGTAGTAGAGGTCATTACATTTTTTATGAGTATCTGCATGACTATGAGATGAAGGGTGTGTAATTTGGCATCACTTTATCAGAAGGACGTCTGTCCTGTTTTACAGCTATTATTTCTGCCCTGTGACATATTTTTGAGCTTTAAGGCGATTAGATTTCACTCAGTACATAGACTAAGGGAAAGCTGGCAGCTTATAAGCAGTATGTTAGATATTTGACATCTACTTTTTTTTTTCAGTAAAAATGAATTCATTTTTTCTCTGCTAGTTTGCAGATGGAAAATTATTTTTTTCAAAGTATTTCTGGATAAGGGCAAAATTCCAAGATTTTATTTACCTGTTTATCTTTCTTATTTTACTTTTAATGCACGTGGGACTTAATCTGTTTAGATCTTTATAATAGAGTGGTAAATTAAATCAAAGTTTGTACCAGCCATGCACTGTGACTTGTGCTGAACTGAGAAACTTGAATTTGGTTTCACGTCCACTCTTTGTAGTCAAAAAAATGTCATGACATTTAAATCATGGATTCTGGGTCAACACACTCCATAAATATAAGGCAAATGTGGATTTGGAGGAAAAACAAATTTTGTTTCAGTGTTTGGACCTGATAGTTTGGATCAGGTCAAACCCCCTCTCAACTTTTAATTCAAACATGTCGAGATGGTGTATCCTGCGGTTAGATCCCCAGAAATAAAGTAGGTTTTGCTAGGCACTTACCATTTTTTTCATGCTTTGCTTCCCATCATGCTTTCACTAAATTTGCAATGCAAACTAAGACTTGATATTTAATATAGGGATAAACTTGTCTATTGCTACTGAGATATTGAATTTAAAGCATTAGAAATTGTGTAGTCTCACTTCAGTGCATTTTGCTGTTGATAGCATCTCTCTGTTTACTCTATATATTGGTAGTTGCTGAAAGCTGGATCAGAACTTGACGTCAGATCTCATTTCTCGTCCTTACTTAGGCAATCTTCTAGTGAAATAAATGTGAAATAAATAGGTAAGAATTTAAGCAATACTTCATAAATGGGTCTGCTGGAAAAAGGAGCAGTGTGTGGTATCAACAGGCAGTGCTTCTCTGTGCTCTCTCATAGCTGTACGCCAAGGGAGGACACATCTCTGTCAGTCTAATTCTCATGCACAGCCAGTGGAAATGCTGCACATTGGATAGGGCAATGAAGATAAAGATTTCAATAGAACAATGAAATAAAGCAGCAGGCCAGGTGCTGGAAAAACAGTCTGGTTTTACTCCATTTGCAGATAAAGCTGTGACTGACTTTAATCATTTAACTTGCACTAGGAATTAATTAGGACCTTAAGGTTTGACCAATACTGAATAATCACTCTAATAATCTACAACATGCAACCTAGTTATATCATGGAAAGGGCAGTAATAATTGCAGGTAATAAATAACTTGGTAGACAAAACAGGAAGACAGGAACCTCTCATTGTGTTTTTAAATGAAACCAGTACCTTTTGATGTTTTTCCCTTTGATTTCTTATTGAAGAAAAGATACTAATCGCACATTAATATACCGCCTTTCACCTCAAAGCACATCAAAAAGGTATACACACATAGTAGCATGTGCGTATAATGTCTGTGAGCGTGTGTCTTACATAAATATGGGACCTTTTATTTAATAGAAAATAGCAAGGAGACAGAGGCTTAGAGGATGAAGTGAAAGAAAGTCTTAAAGTGCCATTTTAGATTTGTTGGGAATTTAAGCGTCTAGAATGTCATTGTCCAGGTTGGGCTGGTTCTGGGAAAGGGATTCCTGAACTTTTTAGGCCATGTAGTAGCACTGGCCCACGGCATTTCTTGTTTATCAATGCAAAGTGCTCATCTTCATAACAATATGGTTGCACAGAATGGGTGCAGGTCACTTACTGTGGCCCCAATGACACTGAAATCAATCCCATCAAAACCACTGGATTTTCAGTGATCTGCAAGGATGAGTTTTGTTTCATGACAATCACTCCCATCACCATTGTGGTGAGGGACTGCTTAGGTGCTGTTTTGTCGCAGTAGCCATTGCAGGTCCTGTGGCTTTGGACTGGAGCTTCCACCATCAAGTACAGTACTGGTGTTGATTCTACCGAGCTCACGGCCTCAGCTCTGCCGCAGGAGGGAGAGGAAGAGCATGAAGAAGCACATTGGGCAATATTCCTTTCCTAGCACTGGCTGCTGTGAAGCAGTAGGCATAGCATTTAGGAATAATTTTGTCATTCTTTACCTGCAATAAGTATTATACAATGCAAGCAAAGTAGGGGATCATTGGATAAATCAGGATAAATGACCTGAAAGGCACATGCAATGATGGTAGTGGACAGGACAATCAGCTGTTGTGCTCCTCAGGTCAGAACAGAAGCAATGATGTGTGATCACTCTAATAAACACAGCAAGAATATAGAAACTTTATGTTACAGATATTATGTATTTCCTTCTTATCCTTCTTTGCATAACATAAGTAAACAGAAATGAGGAAGATGCTTAGGAATAATAAATGGAGAACTTTGCAAAGGTTGCCAGTGCATGGAGGTAGCAGACAAACTTAGTAGTGGAGAATGATATAGTAGAGCCTGAGGCAAACGGAGAAAGGCAGAGTTTGAGTACGACTGGGGGAGGATGGAAGGAGCACTTCTCAGGGTGTGCTCAGAGCCTTGCAGAAGTGATCAGAAAGCTACACCAATGTGAGTGGAACATAGACAGAGTTCACAATTGGATGACATCTGTCCAAGCCTTTCTTCCTTCTCTAGACTTCAAAGAAAACATCATGTGACATTGTTACTCCGATGAATAATGGGGCTAGAAAGGTGTGTAGTAAATAACATTTGCTACTGTCCTATCACATAGATAATCATTTAGAAATTCCTTTAATCTTGGCAATGTCCACTGCATTATTGTGGGATGCTATAAACCCTGCCAATATCAACTTTGGTTACTGAAAAGCAATCATTTTCGTAGATGAACCATTTCCTTTTGGCAGTGGCAGCACTTAAGCCAGACTGGTTCCCTGTCAGAGTTACTGATACTACTTTTTCCACTTGATAATCTGTCTCAGTTCTATGATTTTACTATATTAGTATTTTTTTCATTAGCATTATGAGTTACCTCCCTTTGCCCTATTGTGCCATCAACCTGGGATCTACTTTAGAACCATGAGTTCAGTGGTCCAGTAACTCACCAGTGTTTTACATACTAAGTATCTTTTTCCTTTGATGAGATTTCTGTTTTAATCCCTGTGGTAAACATAATTATCGAGATAAGGCACTGTGTCTGACTTACAAAATTTTCACAGGCTTGGTATCTACATGGACAAGAATTTCTTGTTACTGTGAGGGTGAGAACACCTCAGCCAAATGCCTCAAAGTTCATGTAGCCAGACTCAGAAACCAGGTGTATTTTTACCTAAGAGTTAGGACACAAATGTTTTAAAATGGTCTTCACTGCTTGATGATACAGTATGACATCCAGTGGTTCCTCCGGGCTAGAACGGTTTTGAAACAAATTATCAAGCCAAATTTGTAATAAGGAAGCAATAATAACTAAAGGAGGGTGAACGGGGGCGAAGAGATATTGCTATCCATGGAGAACCAGATCCTAGTCTGGGGCACAGAATGTGGGGAAATGTCCGCAGAGGGTATTGGTAGCATTTATTTTCATGATGTGTTCCCAAATAGTCTAGCTATGTGAACACCATAAACCGCAATGAATTTTGCCTTTGCAGACTTATATGCTTCTCTTGTTTTGCTTTGTTTTAATGTTTTAATTTTTGGTGGTGGTGTTTTTTGTTGTGGTGGTGGTTTATTTTTGTTGTTGTTGTTGCTGTTGTTTTGTTTTGTTTTGTTTTGTTTTTTCGTTATTTGCTCTAAGGTTGGCCTTGTCACTTGTCTCCAGAAGGAAGTTCAGATACCTCTGGATTTTCTCTTCAAATCTGTGAAAACAGTGCAGTAACCAGATAACCTCCCTACCATACTGTTTGCACTATCATTTCCTAGCTTGTTTCTTGGCTTGGTTTCTCCAATCTATCACTTCTTTTCTTCAGAAAGAACTTTTTAATAATTGTTCTATTTCTGGATTTTGCCCTTTTTTCACAGGTCTTTTATTTTCCCAGACTAATTTCTTAGCAATTCCAACACTTTCCATTTATTTTTGTTCAGCTGTTAGGCCACGCCAATAGATGCATGCAGTAAACATCTTAACACCACCCTAACCTGAGAGAATGTAAATCAGCACAGAGCCACTCAAAATCTGTCATGATCCCAATTTATGAAGCCCAGAGGTCTATAGATTTGGCCTTTCACTAAGAAATTGGCAGCCAGTTGTGTGCATTGATACTTGCTTCATAACAATCTCAGTAATTGTTCGGTTTCAGCATAATTCATCGTTACCTCTTGATAATTTTTCTTACCGATTTTTTCTCCCTCTTCTACTTTATAAATAAAAACCTGAAAATATCATGCCAATAAATACTCATTTGAGCAGAATGTGCAAGGTACAAAGAAATGCACTGTGTGTGTGTAGAAAAGAGAGACAGACTTGGCTTTTAGAGAAAGGTGTTAAACCAGCTAAATACAGTTGAGACAAACGATTAGGCTTCCAGTCCTAATGAAGGCCTTTTGTGGCTGTAAACTAGTCCATTTCTTCCAAATGTTTCATTTCATATAGTAAAGGGCCATACCTATCCTACAGACCTTGCTTTATCAGAACTGTAACTATTCTTCAATGCTTCATAATTTCCTCAACTCATGACTTGCTAGCAAAGTAAATTCCTGTCCAATAATGAATTGGGTACTGTAATCCTGCCAACAGGGAAATCAGAATGACGTGAAGGAGTGGATATGAGAGACTGGACTCAGAAGCATCCACATGGTTCACTGAAAACTGTGTGGAGATTTAAGAATATACCTGTTCATCATCCCTGAGACAGCAGTGAATAAGCGTGTTTCACCAACAATCCAAAGGAACAACAAAACCCAACCCAGTATTGTTAGGACTGACAGGAATAAGAGTATGAGAGAAAATGCAATGAATTGCTTGCTGCTTGTATTGGATTAACAACAAGTGGGTTATCTGAACAAAGATGGAGAACATAAAATGAAGCCATACTTCTTTTTATGCCTAATGGGCTAAAAACTACTTCCTTGACTTATGCTGAACAGTATCTATTTATAACCATAATGCAAACTTAATGGGAAGTCTTCTGTAATGAGATGTGCCTTGCAGAATCTGACCTTCACTCAGGACCATATCTTTCTATTCTAGCTTGTAGACTAAGTGTGCAGTAAGGTTCTTGCAACATGGATAAATGTGCCAGAACTGAGACCTTTATTTTTAGTAAAGCGTGTAAAAATCAGAAATTTGAACTATAGCAGCCTCTTTTTATCTGAAATGTTTTGTGCAGTTGGAGGTTATTGTAGTTCCACTCTGATTTGATATAGCTTTATGAAAATTCATAGTAGGATTATACAATTCTATGTGTCAAAATCCACAAGTACTGCTTCCATGCTGGATAGCCAGCAAACTGATAAACTGACTTACTGCACATGAGGTAAATAATTCCAAATTATTAACACGAACAATGACTCTATAACTATCTTATTTTTTGAATACAAAAGTCTTTGGAAAGATTCCATTCATCTTGTGAGATTACATTACCATTTCTCTTTAATATCACTAATATTTTGCCCAGGATCTTTCAGAGATAAAACAAATAGTGTTCTCAGAAGCATTGAAATCCTGGCAGATATTTCTGAGGAATAGTTTTTAAAGCACCATAAACAAGGCAGAATGTGGTGGCAGGCCTGTGTTCTTACAACTAGGATATAAAGGCTGAGAGTGTTAAAATGAGAGAGATGGAGTTGAACTGCTTCTGGCTAGGAAAGCAAATGGTAATTCACCTTTATTTTTCTGATAAAGAAATGCATAGAGACTGCATCACTTTATCAGCATGTTGCAGTTGCTTCCAGTGACACATTTGGTGCATTCAATTCAGCAGAATCTCACGCACACAAATTCTGAGCTTCTAGATTATCCCATGTCCTCCTACTGTGCTGCAATCTATAAAATAAACCCTCATTCATAGCAAGGCTTGTAAATCTGGACAAGTGTAAATCTGAACAAACCTAGGTTTGTTTTTCAATTGTTCCTTCACTCGCATTATCCATTCAAAAAAGAGTAATAGGCAGAAAAAATGCAAGTGTACTCATCTGTATTTTAATGATCTTGGCCAGGTTTTTAAGTTGGAAGAAGCAGAATCTATCTAGTAGAAACTGTACCTTGTTGAAAAGGAAGTCCCTCCAGGATGATTCCTGTGAATCATCCCAGCTGTTAAAAGGTGGTAAGACCAGGAAACCCGGTATGATCTGTGTCTCCTCTATTTATTTCTGTCATCAAGGTATTTGAAGAAAATGGCTAAGTACTGTTTCTAGAGCATTCTTTCTCTTAAGTAGCTTCTTATTTCACATTTATTGCCCATACACAAAGATTCACATCTTTAATATTTCACAAACATTTTCTGGCTTGCAAAACAGTCGTGTAAATAAAATTTGATTTTGACCAAAATGCAAAGAAAACTAATTCTGCAAGAGGATGCTGCCTGTTTCAGAGCCAGTACCAAACACATGTTTTTTGCAAGGGCATAATGTCCTTCCAGAGGAAGAAGTCTGACACAAAACTTTTGGGAATTTGCATCTTCTGAAGGATTCTATATATATATATATACCCTTTCTATACAACACTTAGTACTGTTGTTGGTCCTGTGACTGGCTGGAGCATCTCCATGATATTTTATTTTATTTTTTTATTTTTTTTTGTATAAAACCTAAAACTCATTGCAAGTTCCTCTGTCTTATTTTCACAAAACTATTTGTATATCGGCTACAAAGTTATTTACCAAGCTCGCGTTTTCATTCCATATTTCCTGATCCAGCTCAATTTATATGGGAAAGACACAGCTGGGACAGTCTGTTTGTATCATGCAAAACAGACATCACTTTAAAACGAGATGCAAACTTCAAAGTGAGCTGTTTCCCTCCCTGATTGGTTTTTGTTTTATTTCTTAGATCTTCTCTGCCCTAAGTCAATAAATTGGCCAATTACAATCACACCCCAAGGGAAACTGTGCCTAATGTCCCTTGATCTAATGCAAAACATCTCTCAGTTTTCATTTCATTTCCCCTTGTATCAGGGGCATTAGTTATTTATAACCAGGTAAAGATTTTTAGTCATTCTTTCTATTGAACAAGATAGGAAGGAAGCAACAGGTAAAGAGAAGGAAAAAACACTTTGGAAACTATCAACAAATGTTGAATGGCTTGTGATGCCAATGCGAATGCTGAACACACCACTCAACAGGTCAGGGTGCCTGAAGGGATACCCTTAACAGTATGGTCTTCTTTCTAGCCTGTGCTGTATAACAGTGAGCCACAGTGACTACTGAGACTTCTTAAGGCAGGAGCAAACCCAGAGCAAGAGCAAAGTTGCCCACAACACAGCAAAAAGCAAATCTTCTTTCTCCTTGTTGTATTCTCCTTCTTCAATGATGGATCCAAACAGAAGAAGGAAAGATTTAGAATTTTTAACCAAAATGAAATCAAGCCTCCGAGGTCAAATCTCGGTTTGAACTTTCCCAACTACAGAGTTTACAGAATTGTCCTCCAAGCGTTTTTTATAGTGACCTCAACTTAGGCACAAATTTTAGTGGCAGATCTGGTGGGATTGTTTTGGAACTTACCTTGGGTAACAGCACACAATGCTTTTCAGGACCTAGAAAAATACACTTCTGTAAGTATGTATTCTACATGAACACCTAGCACATTTTATAAAGAATGTAATGGAAGTAGAAAAATACTGGTAGATCATCATTATATAAAGCATTACTGCATACTTAAGTTTTATTTTTATTTTATTTTACCATTTCTGGTGGCGTTCAGAAATAATTTGGACCAAGTTTGTCTCTTTAGACTAAGTTTTATTTTGCTCAGGTGTATTCTGATCCCCATATGCTCTCTCTTGCCTTGGCTAGGGAAAAAGGAGGAAACAGGAGAATCAGTTCTAGTTTGTGTTAGTAGGGATGGAGTCAGAGCTGCCTTTAATGTGGGTATTGTGAGAACACGGATTTTTCCTGACAGCCCGACAGAGAAGCTTTTGTGATTGGAAAAGCTTGTAGTGAGTAATGAAAATATATGTATGTGTATATGAGCGGGTATGAGGCTGACAAAGAAAAATGGGTTCCTTCGCTCCTTGCTTTAAGAAATGGGGAATTGCAGCTCTCCATTAGGTAAAGCATTTCTTGGAGGAGATGAATAAACAAGTGCATAACAAGTCCTTGGTGGGTGTCAAAGGAGGCTGACAGGAGGCAGGTGCCACACTGAATGGCATTATAAATCAAAAGGCACTGAGCAAACAAAAGCACTGGTTGGAAGGAGTTGAGTATGGGTTGGCTAAAGGTTGACTTTAGTCTGTGATGAGTCTGAGGAGACCCACCGGAGGGTGGAAGGGTAGAGGAAGAAAGAGTTTAGAGATTTCTTTAGTGAAGAAATAATAGAGAATGAACTCCAAAGTTTCAGCTCTCTGACACAGTGATACTAAATAATTACAGCCAGCAGCTCTCTAGGTGGAAAACTGTTACGTCAAAGCTGAAATGTGGTCCGTACCTCCTCAAATAAATTCAGAGAGAGAAGGAGAAGTTCAAACTTTTGAATACAAACATGTGTTGCATGAGTGCTAAAATTCCATGGACAAATTATATTGGTCTTTTATAAACATCCTTTGTTTTCTGTTCGTTTGTTCACTCTTTCCTTCAATCCTTCCAGCATTAACTGTAGTGGGAAAATCTACTGGTGGTCCTCTTTTAAGAGAAGGCAAATTAAAAAAGAACAACACTGAAGCATGCACATTCTTTTCCACTAAACAGAGCTCTGCATTACATTTCCTTAATTTATTTTATTTCTGAATGGCAGCTTATAAAAAATAAACGATATGCTGACTTATTACTCACTGAAGTAAACTGTTAACTTGTGAATCTGTCAATTTTACCTGCTCCATCTCATGCATAAGGTGCAAGTTGAAGCCCAGGATCTTTATAAACTTGGACGTATTTGTGCAGTCCTGAGGGAGTGAGGCGTTATAAGTACTCATACCTCTTCCCACTGTGTTATTACTAAATTATCACTTTCTTACTCCACTATCTTAACTTGTATGACTTGACTGTAAAAACAGAAGCTTGTTGACTGGAAAATGAGCAGCACTGAGTTGGCTCTACAACTTTTGCCTCAGAGGATAATTTTTAATAAGGTAAAACTCATGAAACTGGATACATTTGCATAGGAAGAGAAAAGAATGAGGCAAATATTTCTGCTTTGTCTTGATGAGAACAAGGGGTATGTAGGGACATGGCATTTTTTTTTTTCATTTGTTTCTGTGTCTGTAGTTCTTAACCAAATGCTTTAGCATTTCTGAAGTCATTATTCAAGCAAAGTTATTAACTTCAAAGACTCAGAATGTGGCCGTGGGCCTGAAAAATCATTAGGATCATCTTGGTTGATATGTCACAGCACTGTGAATTGCTAGAGGGTGGCAATAATAACAAGGTTGAATTTAGCATTCTAAACAGAACCAGACAAATAGGTTGGAAATGTGCATTTTCCATGGGCAGAGAGGAGGTTACGGGACAGGCAGGAACACTGTAGACTTTTAAGTGGTCGAAGAAAAAATTCCTTGCTTTTGATCTGAGAAGATGGCTGCTAATCTTGAAATAATAGTTGACTCACACTGACAAAAGAGGATGCAGACACTATGTTGGAACTGAGCTGCAAGTCACAACATTTATTTAATGCTACACATGCACACATGCACACAGGGACATCATTTGCTGTGTGCTAGGCCAATTTAAGGCATTGCACTACACCCCACTTCCAAAGACCTGTTTGGGGTTGTTTGTTTTAAGAGAAGGGATATAATTCCTATAAATCCAGGCTTGGTGTCTGACAGCCTGACTCCTTGCTCTCCCACCACAAGGCTGGGTGAATCATTGCTCCAGGCTTCACAGCCGCAATATGTCAATTTTCTTTCCAAGGAGGGGCCTGCTTGCCATGCCAGCGTGATGGGTCCTGTTCAGGGAGCGACCAATGTTCAGCCAAGCACCTTAAGGCATGGTGCATTATGAACAAAATCACCATGATTTAGGACCTGCCTTTTTCCTGGCTGAGAATATGAAGCCAAAACATTTGCTGACCCAGCCTTTCCAGGCAAATTCCTACATGATGGTATCAGCAATTGTATGGGATGCGCTGCGTGTCTTGTAGCTGCTGTAAAATCGAGACAAGCTGGGTGGTGTGTTGGATGTTCAGAGCTCACCCAGCATGCTGGCAAGCCCAGGCAGAGCCGAGCTGTGCCTGCGGGGTGCATGAAGCTGTCCCCCCGCTCCAGCACCTGGCCGACGGAGCTGCCTGGGGCTGCCCAGCCGAGCACATTGCCTGAGCCCAGCCTCATCCCAGCAGGAAGCCTGGGAAGGGCACGCTTTCAGACTGGTTTCTCTGATCACAGTGCTGTGTCTGGCAATTAATGTCAGAGTTAATTAATACAGCTAATTCGTACCCATTAGGAGATAGATAAATATCCACTGGAAATGCAGCTGTTTTCACCGTTCTCTTTTATTGATGTTACCATGGGTCAGCTGCCGATGTCTTACAGTTGTTACAGAGCTGGAATATCTATAAAATGTAATCTGGACTTTAAAACTTCTATTATTTCTCCTTTAGCAGCCCTTTCTCCTTGCCAGTCAATCCGTCTTTACTTTGACAAATGCTCTCTCCGAATGCCAGCATGACCTGCCATTAACAACTCCTGCCTTCTGTAATATTAACAATCTCAGACAGCCTAATTTGCACGGTGCTTAAGAGGGTTTTATTTGTTTGTTTTATTGACATATAATAGAAATAGATGAATAAAATCTGGCGTTGACTGATCAGAAGCTTCTTGCGCAAAACACAGCACAAAATACAGTGCAGTCTGGATTGCCTCCAAATTGAATTACTGTGTATCAGGGCTGATGAGACAAATCTGGGATTTGATGGTGATTTGTACTGCAGAGCTACGCGCTGGTCTTTACAGAAGTTTGGAAGAATCAGACGCGAAAGTCAAACACCTGCACCTATTGGATGGGCAGAGGTTTAAGAGGTTGGCCTTGTAAAAATAGCTGAGAAACTTTTGCAAGCAGGGATGAAAGCAGCAAAGGGTAAAGGATAGCAAGTGGATGGAAAACATATAGACATCCTTCCTTGTCCCCGAAGGCATTAAAAGAAAAGAAAAGCTCTTTTGTTACTGTAAATGATCTTTTCCCCCTATCTGCTAGCAAACACAAATCTAACAGTCTTATTTGTGGGCAAAAATAATCAAAGGAAATAATATACTTACAACAGAAATCATATGTCAGGTTTCGGCACAAAACATGCTTCTTTTTTTTCTTCTAAAGAAAATAATGATACAGTTGTTCAACAACACCCCACATTTATATTTGATAACAAAAAATAGGCTGATATGTTAGCTGTCTTTTATTTGGGATTCCTGGCTGAAACACTTCCACACTTCTACTGCAAGTTAGAATTAGAAAAAGACCTTCTTTTTCTTTTCCTTGCCAAAGTGTGGAAAAATTACTATTGTCAGGACATCAAGGCTGCCGTGGAACACTTCTGGGAAGCTTCTGTGACTGGGGGACTTCCAGTGGAGTCACAAGGGCAAAAAAGTAATGCGTGAGTGAATCAGAATCCTAAAGTATGCTTTGCAACCAAATGCACTTACAAATCTCTAGAAAATGCTGAGCTACAAAAAGAGATTCAGTAGTCTCTAATTGGTTGTATTTTCATAAAACCAGAAAGATAGTGCTATAATGTCAAGGAGATAATTTTTCTAATGGGATCAGAGATGGTGCAAACATTTTTTATCAGACAATACTTTTTAAAATCTCACTTCCTAGAGCTGTAAGTTATAAGGCAATTCGTTTTCATTAAAACGTAGTCCCAGCCTTTGAGATTGTAAAAACATCGGTTTTCATTTCCTTCACTCCCTGAAATGCAGAAATCAGAAGATGACAAATAACATAGCTTATTTTTGTTTTCTTTAGTTGGAGAAATAGTATAGTGAATTAATCCAGATGCTTGCTATTTTTGAACCTGATTATAATTTTATGGATCTTTACACTTAGGAATAAGAACAGCACAAGCTTTGCAGGGGAACTTTGAACTTAATATAACACTTTGCAACTTACTGAATGTCTCCAATGTTCACTGTATGCCTCATTTCTGCTTCTGAAAAAAATCCATGACAAATAAAGGCATCCAATCAAAGGTTCTGTACACTAATCTGAATCCGGACAGAACAACTCCAAAGGAAGAGAGGGGTAATTTAGAAGGAAAAAGCAAACATTTTTTTTTTTTTTTTCTTTGCTGGTGTTTATATGACAGATGGTGAGCAGAATCCTGGGTAATCTGTTAGTCCTTGTGAGTGAAATCAATTAAGTTTAGAAAAGCTATTTATTGCCAGGGAGATTAAAAAGTAATTAGCAATTATAAAGAAATCTGTAAGGGTACTAATTATAATGAAGCAGTGAGTTTAGTTCCTGGACAGGAGGGAGGGTCTAAATACAGGGGAAGCTTGTATCTTATCTGTTGTTTATTAAGGGAATAGCAAGCACTATCTTTTTGCTGTCATGGTGATGATCTCTGGAAAAGCCTCCTGGATTTTTATCGTGATGCTGACACAATAACAACAGCTCTAATACCAGTTTATTAAAACCCCAATACAAGATTAAGTACTTAGCTAAAAACGTTTAGCAAGAGATAGGAAAAGAATTGAAAATCTTGCTACTTTTGTAATCAAAACTTTTCCTGCAATTCCTTTTATTACTTTTAGTCACTTCCTTGTACCATTACAGTCATTCTCCCTCCTGTTTTCAAGATCTGGCCATAAGGTACTTCTGAGAATAATTTTATTCAATGCCACTAAGTTTCTACAAGGGGTACATCTGACTCCCAGACAACAATCCAAAACTGTATTTCATTTGTTCCAGCCACATACTATTTTGAGAAGTTCTTGCAGGAAGCAAATCTTTTTCTTGTTTAAAAAGTCCATTGTTTTTAGGTCTGCAAATTCTGTTAATGAAAGCACTCCTTCAAACATACGCGAAGGAAACTTACTTGTGGAGACCTCATTAAGGAGGGAGCCTGGATGGTAAACAAGCAGCTGTGTCACCGTGCATGGTGAAATGGAAGCTCTGCAAACAGTCCAAAGCGGTTCCCAGTGCAAAGCCATTTACCAGGTGGCCACTGGTGAAGTTTGACTGCTGCAAAGTATGCGTGAAACCTCAGTGTAAAGGTGAGCATGGAACATTTCTATCATCAGTATGGCCATAAACAAGGGAAGCACCTAAGATGAAGGAAAAGGCAGCAGCAACAAAATGCTGGAGTTCATGGAAGATGCGTAGTTTGTTGAAAAGGCTTATCACGCCACAAGGGAAGGTCTTCTCAGGCACTTGCTGTTCACGGTGCCCAAGTTTCTTCCCTAATGTGCCACTGTAGTTATTCCTGACATGGCAAAATGATAACTGAATCCTTTACTGTTTTGGTGTGATGTGGTGGTGCCCCCTCGGGAAGATAGCTACTGCCAGTAGTGATTGCCTCAAATAGCAGTAGGAGTTCCTTATGGCTGAGGGCTTCTTTAAACTAGGTTTATTTGTTGGCCTGTTGTAAGAAATGCTTTTCTCCATGTAAACTTCTCTCAGATGGCTGTGCTGAACAAATATCCCCTATTTTTACTTTCAGTCACCAGTGAACATTCTCAGAAATTTGTTTCATTAAGATATGAGTGAGGCACGTATATCCTCAGCACCTCTGGTTTTGAATCATCTCTTCAGTGCGTTTGTAAAAAAAAATGAAAAAAAAAAGCAACACATTAATATTCTGAAGCCTGATAAGTAATATTTAGAGGACTGAACTGAAATAATTGCGACAACCATTCAAGCATTGAAAATTTTATATTCTAGTGTATACTTTTCAGTGGTATATTACATATTCTTCAGCAGAATACCTAAGAAACTGCAGTCTTAATGAATCGTACTCTAAAAATGTTTTCATTTTTATTTTTTTTGTGGCTTAAGGTTTTTTCTTCTCTCTCTGAAAACTTTTAAAGCTTTGATAATTTTTGGTTTTAAGATTTTGTATTTTTAATCATAGAATCATTAAGGTTGGAAAAGACCTTCATGATCATCTGGTCCAACCATCACCCTATACCAATATATTGCTGCTTTTCCATCTTTAAGACATTAGTTGCTGATTAAATGTTTAGAAAGCTGGTATTTTTCTGAAACTTCTAGTACGCTCATGAAACTGACACAAGAACAATTCTCCCCTATTGACAGCTACCTTTCTTGATTAATGGACATCAAAACCAAATCTGTGAGCATTTTCCTCAAGCCATTCAACATGTAAGCATGTCCTACGGGTGAATGAATTTGGCATTTGTGTCTGATGATCTTTTGATTCCTCTGTCCTTCCCTTTTCTTTAAAAATTCTGGGGTGATGTAAGGTGATTGTGAGAGACAGAAAGGGATAGAAGAACTCCAGATATCAGGTGTAAGGTCAGTCTGAAAGCTCTGTCAGTCTGAAAGCTGCTCAGTATTTATAGATTCTGTTTGTCAGTGAAGTAGGTGGATGTTCAATATCCCTGAAAATCAGACTACTTCAATGAAATACTATAAGCATGGATTTGGGAACCCATTGTTAAGCATAAGCTTAAATACAAAGGGTGGTAGTAACAGAAGACTCCATTGCCTGCTGTTATCATAGCACAGCTAAACTCCCCATCAAAATTAGTCCTGTAAACATAAAATGGGAAGCATTATTTTTCAAACTTTCTAAATGGATCAGGTCAGTATTGTAATCCTGAAAGACTGAAGGTCTAATATTTTCCTTTTTCTTCCCAGCATTTAATTGTTACTTTTATCCCATCTTTGTGAGGTCTTTCCTTCTCTCACACTACCTGTGCTTCTTAGAACATGAATAATTTCATGACTTTGTAAAGACCTAGAGATGAATTAAATTTGAGATGAAAGGAAAAGAG